>NC_133374.1:3425724-3526289 GCF_049309525.1 Garra rufa
TATTAGAAATGTATAATCTGTTCTAATTTAATTCTTTAAATTAATGCTTTTTTTGTGTCAATGTTGCGCTGCACTGAAAGCATGCTGGCACAGGCAATTTTGCCGATTTAATTTAATTTCGCAAAATGTGAAATGCAAATCCTAGAGAGGTTTTTTTTTTTAGGTTTATTTATCAAAATGTTCTTTTATTATTTGTCTGATGTTCTGTATTTCGATCGCGGCTTTAGAATATTATGAGAAAACGTTTACAAATGTTTATCCACCACATTACCATTTTTATTTAAACCTAAATAAGTTCGTCTGTCAGTTGGCAGGCAGTTTTGGTCGCTTTATTCAAAAGTTGTTGCTGTGTGCAGAGTGTAAAATAAAATAAAAATAGTTTTACCCTCCTGCTGACTGTAGTGTCGTGCCCCTCCCAACCCATTCACACACACACATAGGCCTAGATGATTCGACTATCGGTCGACTATAGAAAGATTCGAAAATTCTGATTCGACTATGAAAAATCATAGTCGGGGACAGCCCTACTCATTACCAATCATTTACCTGACTGATGGACTGAGCTGCACAATTTCTATCATGGTTTATTTTCATTTATCTTATTTGTTTTCCTGATTCATATATGCACTTCTGCCATTTGGGCATGTACAATTCATTTTGATATACTGTAGTAAACATTACTATTTTCAATATCTAACAATGACAATTCATCGACAGATTGACCTTAAGAACTAATCTATAGCTCACAATTATGCTATGCTATTCGTGCTTTAACAGTAATAATTCAGGCAAATATCAGAGAGAGAGAGAGAGAGAGATAGAGAAGCATATACACAATATACACAAAAATGCTTAAATTGACAACTGATTTGCGCTGTGCTTGAGTAGTTTCCTTTTTTTTGGTCCTCATTTAAAATAATTAGAATTATCTGTTAATATTTTTTTAAATGTAGTAAATGACAGTAATCAATCATTTAGTCGAGGTCTGAAGTGAATGAGGCATAATTTCTGTATTAACTATTGCAGGTTTCAAATATAGTCAACTCAAATTTATTTGTATAGCACTTTTCACACAGCAGCTTTGCAGAAAATCATGATGTTAATCTTTTTGATATCTGTTTATGATTTAGCAGATTAGAGTGGTGTGATAAGAGTTTACACTTTGCAACAATATGCAGTATACTGTATAACCTTTCCTTCCTGGCCTAAATCTTTAACCCCTGATGTTTCCAGCCACACTGCAAAAAATGACTTTCTAGCTTAGATTTTTTGTTTTGTTTTCAGCCAAAATATCTAAAATTTCTTAAATCAAGAAGGATTTTCTAGATGAGTAAAAATGATTGTCTTGTTTTCAGAAAAAAAAGTCAAGCAAAGTAATCTGCCAATGGGGTAAGAAAAATAATCTTGTTTTCTGTTTGAAATAAGATTTTTTTTTACCCCATTGGCAGATTATATTGCTTGTTTCAAGCAAAAATGCACTTAATTTTGACTTTTTTTTTTTCTGAAAACAAGACAATCGTTTTTACTCATCTAGAAAATCCTTCTTGATTTAAGAATTTTTAGATATTTTGGCTGGAAACAAGACAAAAAAATCTTAGTTAGAAAAGCATTTTTTGCAGTGCATGTGTGTGATGAAGCTGCTCATCTCTGATTTGTCGTGAGTCTCTGATCTCCATGCTCCTCTGAGCTCCTCCGGTTCCTCTCTGAATGAGTTCCTGTGAGCTCAGACGGCACAATGACGCTGGATTCTCATGTCCACTGGAGTGGAGAGCAGCTAATGCATGACATGTTGCTTTAGAGAATTAGCATATAAATGAGCTCAGTGCTTATCAAGTCTATATATGAGCACAACTGCACTGAGAGTTGATCCTGTTCCTCTCCAGCATTATTACATCTGTGAGGAACGTCGCTCATCTCACACAAAACTTAGGTGCCATAGAATGCATTGAGAGAATATTTTAAATTGTTCTCTGATATCTACATAGAAGGTATATGGCATAGGAAAGGGCAAAAAAATCTCCAGAAATGGTTTTAGATGTTCATTTACAACCCTAGGATTTGCCCCTAGAATGAAATGCTCTGTTATTTGGAAGCTTCATGAATATTAATGAGCTCTGCTCTGATTGGCTGTTTCACAGAGCTGCTTGTCGCTATAGCTTGCACATGGATAAAAATATATATTTAATTAGGAGCTCTAGCCGCTTTTAATATGCGGTTTGTTGAATCTGCCGTTTTGAATCGCGGACATTTTAGTCGGATTACTGTGATCGCATGTGCTCTGTGTAAAGTTATAATGCAGAGGGAGTGCTTCTTACCACACAAGTTGAGCTGCTCGTCAGTGAAACTCGGGATCTGTAAATCATTGGCCATCATCAGGCAGTTATTTCTCCATCATTCACCATCATCAGCGCAGTCATCTCTCTGTTTATGTGGGAAGTGAAATCCTATGTATTGCAGTGTAACAGGCTAGCGCTAGCATTAAGCTAACCGTGTCCCTTCAGTGACTCGCCTTGTTTAACTGATGTGCTGACGTTACTGATGATGGGGCGATGCAAATGTTGGAGGCGTAACTATTAACGATCTTGGGAAAGTTTCGTAACAGTCGGTGTTATGTTGGAATTTACCTATTTTTCGGTGGTCTTTTGCAAATACTAGATTTATACAAGAAGGAGGAAACGATGGTTTTTGAGACTCATGGTATGACATGTCCATGTATTGAACTGTTATTATTTAACTATGCCAAGGTAAATTCACTTTTCCATTCTATGGCACCTTAAACATTTACTTTCGTAGCAGACACTTTCTTACCTAGAGCTCCTTAAGAGAGTCACCGGGGCAAGTAGCTGAGAATCCACATGCTCAGAAGGAGAACAAGACAACAACACAGCAATTCTACAACCAATAGATCAAATAAGCAACTGTAGATTTAAGAAATGCTCCTAGAAGAGTACACGTTAAGCCCAATAGGCAGCATTTGAAGTATTATATAATTACCATAAAAAATATTCTAACTCTAATTCCATCTTTTATTATGAACCCAGGCTCATTGAAAACATGTGCCTCTACATAAATTTCTGCAATAATTTTCCTAACCCATACTCGGAATTTGTGCTCTGCATGTAACCCATCCAAGTGGACACACACAGGTCCCTGCCGGACCTGAGACTCAAACCCGCAACCTTCAGGTTACAAGTCTGACTCTCTAACCATTAGGCCACGGCTGGCCCCAATCAAATTATTAATCAAAACTCTATGTGTAAATCAAACTTTGTGTTAAAAGGAATAATGCCTCTAGTGTTCATTTCAACTGGAAGCTGCAGTGATTCTTACATATACATATAGGGGTGTTTTTTCATGTTTGCAGAAATGTATATAGAGGCACGTATTTCCAATGAACCTATGTTGTTTATTATATTATTATTGGTGGAGTTTTACCAGACAGGTTTGCAGTTGTACAAGCTGTGGTCTAATTCTCAAACTCTAATGTACTGTACATAAGTGTTTCATAGGCTGTCCATCCATTTAACAGGAACTGATGTCCATATTCATTGGCAAAAAGCCTCCAGTCTCTAATCAGAGTTTTTCTGGATCTAACCATCATCTGCTCATCTATTATTATCAGCACATTTTATGTCTCATTCTAACAGTATAATCTTATCTATAGCAGATTTCAATCCATGAATAAGTACAATTTATACTAATTTTCTGCATTTAATGTCGATTTGAGCTCTGATCACAGATGGTGTGCGAGACATACACAATATATGCTGAACTCCAGATGAAGCTCTTCTGACAGTTATTTTTTCTCATCTCTGCTCTCGTTCTCACAGCTCTGACTGAGGAACAACACAAACTCCTTTCCCACTGGTCATGATGTTTATCAAATCCACTTGGTCAGAGTTTTAGAACCACTGAATGTAGAGGTATATTTAAAATATGAATTACATTGCATTCAGAATCACTCTTGTATACATCTATGTTGTTTTATAAATAAGAACAATTCTGCATCCTCATACTGAGTGGGCTACACACTTATTACAATCTCTCCAGTCCAAATTAAATCTTATTCAAAGCCCACAGTCCTCCTGCTATGACCACACAAGTGTTTTGGTTTGCCGACGTGCTTCAGCAGCTCGACATCACATCAATTATTCACTAATGCTCACATCAGATCACGCAAATTAGATTTAAATTGGTACACAAACCCTGCCGAGACTCAGGCGAGTAGATGTGGAGGATGTGGTGTTAGCGCAGGATATATCAAGGTAGAAAAACACAAAACTCACCTGATTTATGTCAGCTGACGCAATATCACTTGCCATGAAAAATCGAAGGACTGGAGAAATGAACATTTGCATTCATTTGAACAGTTTTTAATCTTTCATAGCGTTACTGTTTTTGACCTTGGTGTTCATAAGAACTGACTTTCAAAAGCATAAAGACATTCATACTAATCTTAAACTTTTAAACAGTAATTATTAGTTTAAAAGTGTCATTCAACTTAAGGAGCTCTGGCAGTGTTCAGAAGAGAGCCTTACACACACACACACACACACACACACACACACACACACACACACACACACACACATGTTGGGTTTACATGTTTTATGGGGACATTCCATAGGCGTAATGGTTTTTATACTGTACAAAACGTATTTTCTATCGCCCTAACCCTACCCTACACCTAAACCTAGCCCTCACAGGAGATTGTGCATACTTTTACTTCCTCAGAAAAACTCATTGTGCATGATTTATAAGCCTGTTTCCTCATGGGGACCTGAGAAATGTCCCCACAAGGTCAAAATCTACTGGTATTCCTATCCTTGTGGGGACATTTGGTCCCCACAACGTGATGAATACTAGGTACACACACACACACACACACACACACACACACACACACACACACACACACACACACACACACACACACACACACACACACACTATAAGAATTTCATTTCGTACACATATTAAGATGTCTCATCTAAATCAACAATCAAAATCAGCCAAACAGCCCAGTCATAAATATTCATTCTGGAAGTTTCACTTCATGAATATTTACACCTCCTTTCCAGCAGTTTTGCCAAAGCCTTTTCTTTGCCAAAAGTGCTAATAAGTGAATCTATTTATTGATTTGTCTTCAGACTTTTAATTCTACATTGGCAAGTTCAGTGTCCTACATCCATATGAGAGTGACAGAGAAAGAGGACAGGCATTTTATTCTGGGCTTCTGTCTGTGGAGACCGAAAAACATGTACAGCACTGACATTACTGTGTGTCTCAGGAAAAATCACTGACACACAAACACACACACACACACACACACACACACACACACACACACACACACACACCCACACCCACACACACACACACACACACACACACACACACACACACACACACACACACACACACACCCACACCCACACACACACACACACACGTTGGGTTTACATGTTTTATGGGGACATTCCATAGGCGTAATGGTTTTCATACTGTACAAACCGTATTTTCTATGGCCCTACACCTACCCTACACCTAAACCTAGCCCTCACAGGAGATTGTGCACACTTTTACTTACTCAAAAAAACTCATTGGGCATGATTTATAAGCCTGTTTCCTCATGGGCAGTGGCGGACTGGCCGTCTGGACGTTCTGGAGAATACCAGAACGGCCGCTGCAGCAGGACGGCCGTCGTCTTCTGTGCAGCCGTCACAGTTTTTTTTCTTGCTTATAATTTACTGTTGTTCCATGTCAAGACCGATAGGTGGCAACAATGCGCCTACAAGCCCATAGATGCGCAAGCTCACTCGCCAATGCTTGTCACTCAACCGTTTACAAGTGAAGTGAAGATGGGAGAAAGAACATGGATACTGCAGGTGCTGGCAATACGCAAAAAAGGAAAGAAAAGGGTGGGGCTGAGAAGGTGAGGGGGAAAAAATACACGATATAAACATGCCACAGCGTTAACATGAAGGCAGAAGAAATATTTAATAAGTAATTAAACCGTTTTTGTGCACACTGCAAAAACTCCATCTAATCAAGTCAAAAAATCTTGTTTCCAGCTAAAAAGTATTTTTAACCTTGTTACTTATATACTAAGCAAGAGTAGAAGGTGTTAGATTATTAATCTTATATTGAGTATATATGCCTTATTTTTTAGAATTCTTACCAAGTGTGATTTGTTTCATTGGCAGATTATTTCACTTAATTTAAGAAGTTTTCGACTAAAATCAAGTATTTTAAGGGTTAGGTTAGTCGAAAGCTTCTTAAATTAAGTGAAATAATCTGCCAATGTAATAAGACAAATCGCACTTGCTAAGAACTCTCAAAATAAGACAAATATACTCACAATAAGATTAATAATATAACATCTTCTGCTCTTGCTTAGTATATAAGTTTCAAAACAAGATCAGAAATACTTTTTAGCTGGAAACAAGATTTTTTGACTTGGTTAGATGAACAGTTTTTTTTTTACGCGCACTCACACGCACACTCACACTCACTCACTCACTCACTCACTCACTCACTCACTCACTCACTCACTCACTCACTCACTCACTCACTCACTCACTCACTCACTCACATGTTGGTTAGTGAGAGCATCTCATAGACTTCTATTGTTTTGTTTTTTTTATCAGATCAATGTTATCTTCTAAAGCCTAACCCTAAACATTACCATCACAGAAACATGTGCAGAACACTAGACTGAATTAGAAACATGATTTGACTCATTTATAAAACTTTAACTACTGAGGTCTGGCTCACAATTTCATGTTCAATAGGTTTTACTAACCCTAACCCTATCGTGAGGACATTTTGGACCTCCCCACACACACCTCAGACATACAAATATATAACTGGGCTGTTGAAAGCATTAAGATTTTCATACATTCATTCTGAAAGCTGCTTAGATAAGAATCGATGAACTCAATGTGTTCTCCACACCGCACACTTGAATGAACACAAATCAGTTTGTTTGAATGATTCATTTCCATAAGCTGCTTCTAAAAGCTGATTGACAGATTCATTTGAGTCAGTCAACAGTGTTTCCAGGAGAACACTGCTGGAACAACTGAAGTTCACAGTCAGCAGCGATCAAAATCTCACGCTTACATGTGATGGTCTCGCAGAATATTCATGCTCAGGTGTGAAGACCATCTGGAAACTCAACCATATGGATCTCTCCTGTCACAGCAGATGGACCCTTAGCATCCAACATAGCTGATCTCTCGTCAGTGACACATTCGGTCTGAACGGCTCAGCTGTCTGCGCTCAGCATCTGAATCACTGTCAGACCGACAGACAGACCGGTGTGTTCATGTCACCTCAATAACAGCGCATGTCGCTCAGGTGACGTTTACAGCTCAATTGTTCAGAGATCACCGCACCACCCGAACAGCTCTATTGAGATGGGAATGCTAACGGACAGACATCTCCTGGTATTACAGACATCCTTCACGATTACACGATTACACAAAAAAAGTGAACTTACCTGATAGCATTATTTTAGCTTTTATAATAGTGTTTCATGAATCTGATATTGTTGACAGCTCTATTTCACAATATAAGGCATGTTTCACAACAATTATACTACAAAATTGTTCTTACTGTTTTTTGTTTTTAATCTTTGTTATTAAAAATAGGACAAATACAATTTAAGGAAGATACAAATGAAAAAAACGCGCTTTTCAGGTACAGTAAGTAAGAGATAATACAGAAATTAAATAATCACATGTAGAAATAAAACACTGCAGTCTTCATTGTATGAATATATCTATCTCTATATCTGTGACATAGCTGTAGCTCTAATCTGATCAGGCGACTTAATGCTACTTCCAATCGAAATAACGAAAAGCAGCAGAGTCACACTTTCTTAAAAGAACTGTTTAAACAGCTGACGCCTGACTTTCATATATTTTCAGACCTTCAGCTAAATACCCCTGATATAAAAGAAATAATTTACAGTAATGCATTTAGTTTGTTTTTCAAGACTTGCGACGTAGGTGTGAAGACCACATCATTTGACCCCCCAAACGTCTGCATTTACATTGGGATAACCTGGAGAGCCCCTCTCTCCCTCACTGCTGTGTATTTGAACAGGTTGCCATGACAACTGCGTCCGCCGCCCTCGGCCCGCTCTTCCTCTGACGCTGTGTGATATCTGAATGTCAGGAGCTTTCTGTTCATTACAGCCAAACACACGGCGACCTTCACGTCTGTGCCGAGACCCGCTGCTGTCCTGGCCCAGCGACCCCCTGAGATGGCCTTAACAAGACAGAGGTGGAAGGTTTAGGTAAGTTCCTGCTCAAGTTAGACTAACCTACAGAGTGCCTTGCCCAGCTGAAATCATTCATGGACACGCTCATAGACGAGTCACAACATCTGCTCCAAAGTCATCTGAATGCTATACTTTAGTATCCTGTTAACAATATCTACAAATATAATTATTAAAATGACGTGGGGGTGCACATTACAGAGGATCTCACCTGGACCACCAACGTCACATCACTCAACAAGACGGGCCAACAGTGCCTCTACTTTCAAGTCTCCCTCCACCCATCCTCACCACTTTCTACAGGGGCATCATTGAGAGTGTGCTGACCAGCTGCATCACTGTCTGGTACGGGAACTGCAGTGCTGCTGACCGCAAGACCCTACAACAGACAGTGAACACTGACGCAAAGATCACCGGTGCTGCTCTCCCCTCCATCCTGGACATTTTCCCATTTGTGCAATGTGCCAGCATCGTGAAGGACCCCATCCATCCCTGCCACAATCTCTTCCAGCTCCTGCCATCAGGTAGAAGGTACCGGAGTATCAAAGCTCACTCTGTCAGATTGCTCAACACCTTAAGAGCCCTTAACTCCAATCTCTCTGTCCCGCTCTGAAACCATGAACACCTCAGCCTCCTCCCCCCAACTCATTAAAACTGTTGGCAATTTAGTGCAATTGTGAGTCTGCTACACACAGGTAAGTGGGCTAACCACCTGTAGTAACACACTCTTTCCTCTATATGTACACTGGTCACTTTCTATAAACACTAACTGCCACAAAGACTCAGTAGGATTATATGCATTTACTTGTGCACTGCACTACAAATAATTTTGCACTATGGGCTGCTTCCTCCAAAGTCTCTCTTCTGCACAACTTAATGTACAGTATTAATTGAATTTTTTGTACAGTCTCAGTTTGTGTATGTATAGTGGGGACAGCCATGGCCTAATGGTTAGAGAGTCGGACTTGTAACCCAAAGCCTGCAGGTTCGAGTCTCAGGTCTGGCAGGGATTGTAGGTGGGGGGAGTGAATAACCAGCACCTTCTCCACCCTCAATACCACGACTGAGGTGAGTCCCTTGAGCAAGGCACTGATCCCCCAACTGCTCCCCGGGCGCCGCTGCCCACTGCTCCGGGTGTGTGTTCACGATGTGTGTGTGTGTGTGTGTGTGTGTGTTCACTACTGTGTGTGTGCACTTGGATGGGTTAAATGCAGAGCACAAATTCCTAGTATGGGTCACCATACTTGGCTTCATGTCACCTCCTTTCCTTTCCTATAGTCAACTATTTATAGTATATGTACAGTATAGTCAGATGGTTAACTGTTGTATAGGTCTATAATTGTTTTTCTTACACTTGTATTGTTGTATGTTTATACTTGTTTAACTAGTATGTAGCACCGTGGTCTTGCGAGACACGACATTTCGTTCCACTATATGTCCACACATGTAGCAGAATGACAATAAAGCTGGACTTGACTTGATTTATTGGTGTTAACTGATGAATACATGAGCATCATCAGTGAGAGGATATTCACCTCACCTGACACTGCTGTCTACGCTGCTGTGTGACTGTTTCTCTTGCTAAGAGAGATGTGCCACTACATCTTGAAGTTGTTCTTTCTAGACAGAAACCACTGTTTTTCATCAAACTTTTGTTCAAATGTAAAAACGGCACAATCTTGACATGTCTGCTGATATTGTAATGGTGCTTATTAGAATCTTTATTATTAGGGAAGTGCAACTCAAATGCTATGTTCACTACATGGACGTTCACTTCCATGACAGGAAACAGCTAAATAAAGTTTATAATCAGAAGCTTAAGAATTATACACATAAGAGATGTACTGTACAGAATGAGGAATTTAAAAAAAAAAAAATTTTGAAAATGAAAAAATTAGGGAATCAGCAGGAAAGGGCAGGGCCGCATCTCATTCAGAGTTTAAAATTGAGCTACCATTTATTCTAATCAATTTTGTGTTAAAAAAGATCAAGTGATCTCTCCTTCCGGCAACTAACAAAATCTATTTAATCTTCGATCTAACCTCATTCATCTTTTTTAATTAGAGAGCTGATAAATGTGCCTGTCGACACATAATATGTGAGGTGTGCATCACCAGGACCATCCATAGGACAGTGCAGCCGATGCGTCGCACCAGACCCACGCCAATGTCGATTGAGCCCCCAGGGATCCTCGCACCAGGCCCCGGCTCTATACTACAGACAAACGTACATTATGCAGACTGCATGTAATAATGCTAACCTAAAAATTCATAAATGCCAGTCTGTAACACAACAGCATTAATCCAGACACCGAGCAGGAAGTCATGACTACATGTCAATCATCTGCAAATCATCACAACCACGTCAATTGATTGTGCCTTTCCTGACAGAAATCAGTGCAAGCTTTTAGAAATGAAGCGACACGTAACAGCACACGATCACAGTGTCTGCTTTGTTTGACCACCTCCTGATTCAACAAAGACAGAAAATGAACATATTATATATCTGAAGAAAACTGACACTAGGGCAGCACAATTCATCAGAAAAATAAACACGATAAACCTAATCAGAAAATTAGAACACAGAATGCTATTTAGAAGAAGAGCACTACTGCATGAGAGGGTTCGGCTACTGCCTAGTTTTCTAGTTTCTTCAGTTTGTCAGAATTATTTAAAAGAACGAAGAAAAAACAACAACCACACTCCATCAGCCCAAAAATCAGCTCAATATGTTTGAGTTTTACCCTACTGCTTCATTTCTTATTCTCAAATAAACTCAATAGACGCATACAGTTCAGTGTTGACATTAGCAGTGAATACTAGTAAAACAGTAGCATTCCTGGGGATTGACCACAACATCGCTTCCGACTGTTTATAACTAACGATCATGGTTTGAGTGTGCTTTCCAACCTCTGTGGTTGCTGAAGCACCTTCACAGGAGCTGTGCAGATAGTCAATAAACGGACAGCCAAATGGAATCAGTCGCTCCCAGAGCAGAATTCATTTCCTTCCCTGTTCTCTTCAGCACCCATCAAAAGCAAACGGTGCCTGACCAGAATGGATAATGACTACAGCTCTAAAGCTCTAAACAGCATGCAAATGGAGTCACAGGACCAAATAAATCCGTGAGCGAATGTTTGCGTAAATATTGTAAATGATTTGCCCTGATTTTTTTTTTTACAAAACAATGGTCAAAATGGTGAATCGTGGGGATTAGTAATTTGCTGTCATATCACCATGACAGTTTTAAACCTTTTTTCATTTTCTTTGGTGAAAGATTGGCAATGATGTAATAATGTACTGTTGAATACTGAATGAGAAGAATCAGCCAGAATGTGGTTTTGATGAGCACATGTTTCACATGGTGTCCTTTCATCTACAGACCCAGTGGGCAGCAAATAACTAAAGGGAACTACTACTTCAAGTACATTTCAACACCCGGTACAATTATTACAACACATTAGTGTCTCTTTTTAAACAACCTGAGTGACACAGAATTAACAAACAGGTATGGAACATGTGTATGATTTTCTACAGCGTATCACAATGAGATCACATACCTACATTAGGGGGAAACATATTCTTACAAGTAACTCATTAGTCCTGCTAACTCATGAACGTGTTTACTTTCCTGTGGCTGCTAAAGGATGACCTGCAAGAATGTAGGCTCATGTCCTGCAGAAGCCTATGTGTAAATGAGTGAATTATATCTGAAGAAGCCCCATATTGACCTGGTCCAACAGAGACCCCTATTGGCAGCTCATCCTGCGCACACAGACAGAGACAGACAAAGCTTGGTTTAATTTGTTCCCACATCACTACAGTCACCTCATGAATTGAGAAGCATACTAGACGATCACTTCAGTTACATCGACATGCGGTCCTATGGCTAACCGGAAGAACAGGACCAGACGCAGAAGCCGAATGTGAAAATTGTGACATGCAGCATTTCACACATTTATGCGAATGTCATACAACACCATCCTAGTGATCACTTCAGAAACATTGTTAGGTTTAACTGCTTCTACCACTCGTGTTCATGTCTGTAACGGTAACTTCACGGAGGAAAAAAATTATCGTAATGGCATTGTAAAGCCTTGCTGTGATTTAAATGAGAGATAATTGAGTGTCTGTGGGTTCCAGAGTTACTGTGCATCCTAATGAGCGCCCTCTTTATCCTGAGAGCAAATCAATAGCACTAATGGACATAAGCAGCCTCATCAATAACATTAGAAAGAAAAAAAGTTATTGCTCTGGCACCACAATACACATAAGCAGCAACTACACTTTCTTTTCTCTTTTTATTTTAAATAATGCGATATTATAAGAGGTGCTGGACAAGGTCCATCTGTGAGTTCTAGGGCCTCTTGTGTGCAGACACCATCTCAACATCATTCCACCAGCTGAGCCAATGAAAGCTGCTCCAACGATATAATGAAAGAAGGACCTGTTTGAAAGCTGTTTCGTGTACTGGAGGTTCAAAGGTCCTGCAAGGACACATGCAGGTGTAGTTCTGCATCAGTCTATGAAGCGCGTCCCTCACTGGCCCTCCGACAACAATCACGTGAAAATCCAGTTCGCTCATCATCTCGACACTAGATGTGCTGTTTCTGATCGTGCCGCTACATTCAGAACAATGTGGGTTCGTATCTATCCACAAAATAATCCGCTAATTCATGTCTGAATCACACTCACTGAACAAACTCCAGCACGGCGGGCAATCCGGAGACAGAAGAAAGTACAAAGAGCCCGAATAAACTAAGACGCGTTCGGGAACATGTGATATTAACAACATGCTATCAGTATTCAGTAATCGACAACGATCTGTCCTGAAGCATCACAGCGACGCGGACTGAAGTTATCACTGGCACATCCTCTGTTTATACCACCATGAACACACGCCTCACGAGCGCCAGCAGAAATAAAAGATGATGACAAAAGCACATTAGATGTCTTACCTTCAAATCCGAAGAGTACGAAGAATCCCGGGATGAGGATCGAGTGTATCCAAAAGCAGCTCATTTCGTCTGGTTCCGATGTATACAGATCTGCCCCGTCCCCGTTTGTGTGTGTGTGTTTGTGTGTGTGTGTATGTGTGTGTTCTGCCTCGGTTCGGTTCGGTAATGACAGCAGCAGCTAGCGCTTGTGTTCGGATGCGGATGCTGCAGAGCTTCTCTGATGTTTCTCTGGTGCTTTGCTGCCATCTAACGAACACGCGAATGAAGCTCATTAATGATGAAAGACACGTACAGGTCTGTCTGTCCTCTTTCATTCTCACGAACACATCTCTCTCACGATCCACTGTTATATGCGACCCAATCTGTTAAAACACTGAAGGGAAACTGCATTCTTGAGGCCACATGAACATGGTGTATTTGTGAGGCTGCTTTCATCTACAAGAGTAGCAGTCTATATTAACATCTTTTTTGGAAAGGCACGTAATGACATTAATAACTAACAAATGCTGTCGAATAATAATAATAGAAGAAACATTGTATTCCAAAAGCACAATGATGGAGCGATGTTTTTCACTGCCATAGCTAAATCTACAACTCGACGAAACCTGGAAAATAACACTGAGAGTGAATTTGTATGTAAAAATGGAGACTCGGGCATTTCAAGTTTCACAACCGAAGACCGCGTTGCGTTTAAATAAATTCGGACTTGTCAAGAGTAACATTAACCTGAGTCACTGTATCATCCATGAAATGTTTACGTTAATAATCGTTTTAACCCCGCTGATGGAGATCATACTCTTCTGTGTCTCGTTATAAGCTGATTCTTATAGTTGCTCGGTGGGTTAGGTGCCTCTCTACATTTGTTTACGTTTATAGTTCAGCGTTGGTGTTTCTGTCCGGAGCTTCAGATTCGAGTCTTGGCTTTAAACGATCGGCGAGATTTGCCGCTTCCAGTCAATGAGAGTTAAAAACGACACTTTCTGCTTCCCATAGTTACGAATTCGCGTACTTGATCGCAGACGAAGTGGATTAGACATTATATTTCTCGAATCCACAGACTTTGAAATTTTTTTTGACGTAGGACCCTACTAGACACTACAAACATGTAGGCTACTTATGCATTATGCACTCAATTGTTAAGTATATAAATTATATAATAATTATATATTTTGTCATTCATCATCAGTGTCTGATAGACTCGCCCCCTCTGCTGTGTCCCTTACGAAAATTAACCCTGGTTTTACTACAAAAAACAAAATAAAACAACAACAAATAAACAAAAAAACATGGTTACTAGGCTATAGTTAAACCATGGTAACCATAAATTAACCATGGTCTTGGTACACTAACCATAGTTTAACGTGGTATTTGTAGTAAAACTATGGTAATACAAATGGTAATCAATACGCCAAAAAACATGGTTACTACACTTTTACTGTAATAAAACCATGGTTAATTTTCATAAGGGGGAATTATAGCTGCAACAGATGACTGCATGCAGTGACCAACATTCCACACTATGTTTTGGTTATTTAAGTGCATCATTTGAGTATTTAAAGTGCACAGTTTCTTTTTGGAATTTTCGTTGTGAACACACTACTCGCACTAACGTCTGTAAGATGTCAGTTTTACATGCATTCTAAATCATAAATATCTTAAAGACATTTAATAGACGTCTATTTGACATCTGATAGGAAACGTTCAATAGATTGCAGATGAGCAAACTACGTCTTGCAGATGTCAAATAGATGTCTCCGAGATGTACGTGTGCTATCAGGGTAGGTTTCTCTCTCTGCCTCTGAAATTTTTAATAAAATACTGATTTTAAGGTGTGAAACTAAAGTTTAGATGACTGTGAATTTAAACTTACATAGATTTTATCTGTAGGTTATTGATAAAAAAAAAATGAACAACCTATGCTAATATAGCTGTGGCTAGCTAGCAAATAAGATTTTATCATGGCTGCCGCATCGGGGTCAATTGTAACATTATTTTTATAACTGAACCCAAATCACATGGCCCAATGTAAACACCTTGTTTTTTTGTGCTGACCTGACATACGTTTCTGTTGGAAAATGAACATATTTAAAAGTAAAACTACATTTAAAAATGATGTTACACATTAAACAATGCGTTGCTTTTAAATCTTTTAAAACAGACTTTTGCTATTTGAAAGCTTTGATGTCTTGCATCAAAACAAACCATATAAATATTTAACCATATACATATTTAAACCATATAAAAAATGTTAAGTAACAATATTAGATACTACAGCATTAAAGTGATTACTTTGAGGTAGTCTTTTATTTGAAATACAGTGGGCTAATATGACTTAATATGATTTTTCAGTGTTACAATTGCCACCAAACACTGTTACAATCGCTTCCACCAAGCGGGCAGTTCTAACACTCTGTTTTCTTGCATTTAATGTAGTATTGCAGTCTTGTCCTTATATATCACTCCCTCAGTGAAAATATATAAATTGGAATGCACCTAAGAGGTCAGAATAAACATGTAACACGTCATCGTTTTCATCACTGAATCTGGCCAGTCATCTCCGACTCCAGATAAACTTTGCTGACTGCTTCTGCCAGCTGCTCTTGAATCATCTCAAGTTGGACAAAATTTCTAACCAGCATGCAATGCTTTAGGTCAGATGTCGATTGGCTTGTGCAGCATCATGTGATTGACAAACACATCTAGGTAGAGTAGAATATGGTATTTGAGTCCTTAATACGGTTACATTTACACACAATACGGTTATTTGCTGGAGTGACAACTGCATTCTGTAACCAAACTCACACCTGTAAACTGCATTCTCAGAACAGGACCGGACAACTAGTTGTCCATCAAGTCAGACAATGTGAGAGAGACGCTCTGCTGCACAAACGTGCATCTACCGTGTGGTGCGTGTTTTTATGTGTGGTTTCGGTAACTTACAGTGACAGAGAAATGAGCTGTGTGTCATCTGAAAATTTTAGATCCCGTCAGTTTTATGTTCTGCGTGCGACTCAAATGCTCTGCTCCCCACCCAAATATTACTGCTGTTGGTTACCGAAGATTTGGACTCTTGTCGTGTCCGAAAGTGATAAGTCTTTCAGTTTTATGGATGTTGCCATCTTTGACTTTACTTTGGTCACTGTCTTTATGGTTACTAGTAAGAATATGGACTGCACTCTTGTTGCGCGTTCATACTGACCGTATTCGAGACGTCACTGTAAGCTGCTGTGTGAACGGGTAATTTTGAGACCTGTAAGTGAAAGCAGTTGTCAATCCCAAAAACTGACAGTGTAGCCCTATTGTCCTCGCTGCAGCATGTAACCAGTGGCACATTGGAAAATGCTGGTTGACTGATGTTATTTACAGTTAAGTCTGCTGTCACCTGTCAATGGAGTTACTTAAAACATTTTTTGAGCTTGACTCATACTGTCTCTCTTCTTAGCTGATTGTACAATTGCTTTCTAATGAAATGTAGTCACCTAAAAAAAGTATAGGCTAATTTTAGCTGTTAAAAATAATAAATTATGCTGTGTGCACTTGTTAAATAAATTTATAAATCAAAGAGTTACATCTGAAATGACTTTTCTTAGTGATTCAGTTTGATTTGAATTGTTCAGTCCAATTCATAAACAAATCTGTCAGAAATATAGCCATAGACCCATAGCTTACAGCAAGGCCACTGAATCATTTAAGGTGTTTGTGCATAGACTTGGATGTTTTTTAGGCTAATAAATCTCATCTATGGGTCTGTATTTAGAGATGTCATTGTGTGTCCAGAAAAAAACTGTAACTGTAATTTGTATCATTTTATTAAAACATTGCTAAATTATAGTTTTCTATTCTGCAATTAATGATGAATTACACTACAATTAATGAAAATCATGAGCAGAAGATTAAAAACTTTGCTGTATTCAGCAACATAGATAAAAAAATAAATCGAATTAAAACCAGCATCACATGGATGCAATACACTGAATCAAAATGTAAATATATAAAAACGTATTACGAAAAAGGGAAATAAGTCCATATTTCCTCTTCATGAGAGGAAACATAGCTGTTAGAATAAAAAAAGTGAAAATGTCCAAAATTTTAAACTGTGAACACCAGTCTTGATCAACTATTGCACTAAAATCTTGACATTCTCTTTCTCTTGCATGGATATCCAATAAACTTCTCTGGATGGTCATGACGGCCTGTAACACCAATGTTGATGAAGAGTTTGGAGTATCTTCAGTGTTTGAGGGGTGTGTAAGTTAGAGGCCATTACAGATTCCACATGTTTGACTCTTCAGTAGTGATTGTGCACTATTACAAACACTAAGGCATAAAAGGTTAGGCATAACTGTGACAAAACTGCACAAATCGTCTTGTTGTGGCATTTCCTGTGATGTTATGCAGGTGCTGAATGATATTTGTGACAGCAGGAGAATTTTGCCGGAGAAAGCGTTTGTTCTTTGTGAACGGCGCTCATCCCTCAAGGCTGTGCATGAGCTTCTCAGAGATCTTTAAAAACTGAAATGACGCACTGTAAATAATTCAAGACTCAAAGAATGGCTTCAAGGACAAACACATTTCTATGTAGACTTACAAATATTTACAGTGCTTGTTTTTCCGAGAAAGCAGTGGGAGGAAGACTTTTCTTTATTCTGCCTTATAAAGAGTTTGAGTTTATGGCGTCACACAGCATGAAGCAGCCTGAGTGCGCTCTATCCATATTAATCGCACAGTTCTTTCCCTCTCTCTCTTTCTCTTGCTCTGATACTGAAACCGGGTCATTAGCGCGCGCGCGAGAGAGAAAAAAAGTCAAGTGATTTTTTTGCAGAGAGCGGCTGTTTTGGCCACTGTGTTTTTGATTCCAACTGAGAACAGCAATTATTCTTCACTGGCATATCCATCCTCTTCTGCGACAATGTCAGTTTAATATCTGAATAATCATTTACCGACAGTAGGAATGTGATTGTTTTGTGTACATAATCGGTATAATTTGATTTCCCTAGGAAAAGGCCAAATGAAAATGACCACTGTGACTCAGATATTGTGAAGTTACTCACATATTGATGAGTTATTGTGCCATTGTGATTGTTTTCTTAATAAATATGACCTAGACACTTTCAGATTTTCTCTCTCAAAATCTTACTAGTAGGATTCATTTTTCCAGTAACAAACGGAGTAGGACGAGTGGATGGATGGATAAATGGAGCGAGGCAGGGTTGGGGCCATTCATGAATTGAATTGAGAATGAATGGTAAATTCCAATTCACTTCCTGGAATGGAATTGGAATTGGAATTGCATGCAGCTGACAGGAAATGGAATTGGAATTGAATTGGAATGCCAGGAAATAGAATTGAATTCAAATAAATTCCACTAAATTCCACTTGAGTTGCTAAATAAAATAATTTGACTTGATTTGCTTAATAGTTTATAGTACATTAAATATTGTAAATCACATAAACAACAAACATATAAAAGAAATACAAAGTACTCTATGTTTAGTATGTTAAGCGTGATCATTTCACATGCCAAATTTCAGGAAATGATGATAATTCGATGCAATAAAAAGTGAATGAAATACATGAACCAACATGACTCATTTTTTGTGAGTTGAGACATAATATATGTGGTAATCATATATTGAATGTATAGTACATCCAGAAACTAATCACCACTGTCATTCAATTATTAATTCATAATGTACAGTTCTCATTTTTATTTACTTGCATTTGATCAACTCTATTTAATACATGGTATTTGTAAAGCATCATAAATAAAGTTCAAATTTATGTCTCTAAACGTAATCACAAATAAATGCTCAGAAACAGCAATAAACAGAATTCAGTGGAATTTCCCTGAATTGAATTCCACTTCCTGTAATTCCAATTCAATTCCAACTCTGTTTCCTGTAATTGTTGTTGAATTCCAATTCCATTTCCTTCTTTGAATTGGAATTGTTGAGTTCATTCCTGAATTGACCCCAACCCTGGAGCGAGGGATGGACGGATAGAAGGAAGAATGGAAGGATGGAGAGAGTGATGGAGGGGTTGATGAATAGATGGATTAATGGATGGATGGATGGATGGATGGCCATATCAGGTATGTTTGGGTGTAATTCAGTCCTGTACCTCTTCATGAAATAATGTTACTTACATGTTTTTGTGCATGCACTAACAATAGTAAATACACATAAAATATATAAATTAACATGATGTGTGTTACATATATGCAAGTATGTAGGTGTTAATGAATGATGTATTAAATATTTTCATTAAATATACAAATATAAATGCAAATATTTGTGTGCCTATTATTTGATAACTGCACATATGATTTTGTTTACTGTGTCTATGATAAGTTTTATGGTCTGAATTCAAATTCTCATCAGATTGCATGTATTTTTAGAACACATATCTTCCTAATTTACTTTCTTAAAATGTCAAAATGACAATATGACTGCTGATGTAAAGAGATGAAAAAAACCACTGATCTGAATCGTCTTCATTAAGATAATCATTACAAGGCAAAGAAAGGAAGTCTGCATTTCTAACAGATGTTTAATGAAAGCGGGAAATGTGTCAAAATGACCCTGCTTCAGTATGAGTTTAATTATTAATTTTATTCAACCACATAGTCAATATGAACCTTACTAAACATAGTTTGATATTATTTTCATACTAGGGCTGTCAGTCGATTACAATTTTTAATCAAATTAATTACATGATGTTTCGATTAATTAATCGAATTAATTGCAAAATAAATTTGACTGTGAAAATACCCACAAAAGATGATTTAAAGTTATTTTTATGTTAAATGAGAAAGTATCAAGTAGAGACTACAAATTGTAGCTTTAGAAAGAAATATTTTATTTGATTCAACATAAAATTAATTACACAAACATTTAGGCTATAACGGCCTAACATAAACTATGGAAAATAAAAGCAGATAATTTGAGAAACATCTCAGTACATTTTGTTCATGCAATGAAAATTGGTTACCGAAACAGCTTTGTTACCTGCAGTCTTCAAAATTCTTTCATGTTTCACAAAAAAAAAGGCTTTGAAACGATGGCGTAAATGATGACAGAATTTAAATTTTTTTGGTGAACTATCCCTTTAATGTTTTCATTCTTATTATCATTTTTTATTTATATTATTTTTTAATGAAATAATAATCTAAATAAGAAATAAAATCTGCCAGCAGGTGGCGATAAATGCCTTTATGATTCGTTCAAATGGCTGATTCATTCAGTAAAGAAGTAAATGGCTCTCTTTATGAATGGGCCTTTGCTTTGAATCACACGATTCGTTTAAAACACGTATTTTAATTCAGAAACTAAACACCGTGTTGCTCGGAGACGCACAACAGTTTTGCCATGGCTGTAAAGGTAATATGTTTTCTGCAAAATTGAGCAAAAACACATAATATTGTGTTTAAAATATAACACAAAAGTGTCTGAGTTACTTCCGTCATGCTCTGATGTCCCAAAAAACTCTCGTGACGGCAAGGCGTCTGTGCCGGATTGTGCAGTTGGGCGCAGTAGCTCTCCACTGACTGCGCTGATCAAAAGCACGATAGAAAATGACTGGCTGCAACACAGCTTAATGCTCATTGGTTCAAACAACCGGGATGTTGCGTTCTCTTTTACAATTTTTATATTTGTTATCTGATTTCCGCGATATCCGCCTTTGATCTCGTAGGTATCTTTTCCGTTTCCAGAGCTCAGAACTGTTCGTCTTGACTGCGGTTATTTCACTCCTCCCCTCACTGCAGCCACCTACTCTCACCTTTATTTCAGGTGAGGCGCATCTCAGACGAGCCTATTTTTTGCAATTATCTCTCTTAGCGACAGCAACACTACAGAGCCTTGCCGCGTTTCTTAAATTCTTAGTCTAGTCTGTTTCATCTATCTATTTATTCTTGCCTAGTTTTCTCATCTTGTCTGTTTCGCTGCCTGCCCTGGAACTCTCACCTGTTTTGTAGATTACCATTTTGCCTTGCCCCTGCTTATGTTATTTAACCTACGCTTGTCCCTGGATTACTCTTGTGTCTTGTCCTCATATACCTGTTTGCTATTGTCGACCCTAGCCTGTGTATGACCATGTCTTTGATTAATAAACACTTGGACATGGATCCGCACGCTTCACTCCTTTATTACTCCATAACAGAACTGTTAAATCACAAGTTAAACTCGAGATGGATCAGGACAAAATCTGCACTGGTGTCATATTGCTGCTGCTGCTGGTGTGATATCGCTTATCATATGATATAAATATGAGACAAAAACACATAAGGGGCATTTTTTTGCTTCAATATCTTGAATTTTAGGGCATAACTGCATTTATAGAGTTGCTGCCCTGCATCATATTTGTCAACAGTCAACTATATGAATTGCAAGATGACGTACAGGTCTGGGGGCGTAAATCTTTAATCGCGTTTTTTTCATAACTAGTTCATACCCATCACTGAAAACAAACTCTTTTTCTTTAATACCAGATTTGGTTGTGGCATTATGAGGCCTTTTACACCAAACATGATATATAGCTTTGAGCACATGAGTGGAATGGGAGAGGAACACAGAGACAGCAGCTCATTTGTCATTGTGTGAGGGAACAGGAAGTTCTGCTGTTCCGTGGGGTTTAGAGTCAGGAGGCTGAGCTTTGCAAAGCTCAGTAGATTGCTTTTTTTGTCTATCATCAAACTTTTTAAGCAGCTCCCGAGTCTCATAGTCCACACAGGTACTGGAATTAGTTTACCACAACATGCCTTCCAACATCCAAAGACATTGTTAATATTATTCTAGGCTTTACACACTAATCTTAAGATGAGTAAATGACCTAATGCCAAACACAGAGGTGACAAAGAATAATATGGAATGCTTACAGTATATCAGTGCACAACAACCTGTCTTGATAATTACATCTGATAACATGCAGGGGATTTAAAATGTAGCATAGCAAGCCTAACTGCAACATTTCTACTGCTTTGTGTAAACTATACTTCAAATAGCAAATGAATAAAGCAACTTTTCTGCTCTTATGTGAATTCTGATTATGAAATGAAACAGAAAATATATTATTTGTAGCTTTCTACACAATGCTAAAAGTATTAATATTTAAAAAAAAAATTAAACAACTCTTTATTTATCAGCATTCTCTAAATGTACACATTTGGACTAAAATCCCGATGGATTTACATTCTATTTGTGTGCTAAAATGTTTTCACCTTAATAGATGTTTGTTTTGTTTACATCAAATGATCATTCTGTCATCATTTCCTAATGTTATTCCATTTCTTTCTTTCTTTCTTTCTTTCTTTCTTTCTTTCTTTCTTTCTTTCTTTCTTTCTTTCTTTCTTTCTTTCTTTCTTTCTTTCTTTCTTTCCTTCCTTCCTTCCTTCTATGGAACACAGTGACCCAGAGCTTATCTTTTAATATATTGTCAGATATTATTGTTTGACCCATTTTCTAAAGTCTATCTTACTCACATACATATTTCTTTCAGGATCCAAATTTTGATAATGGTTTAATTTAACAATAATACATTACTTTTAATTGAGAGACATCTTGGCTAAGCTAAAGGTTAGGGAACTTTTACCATTGCACTACCTTAAGGAAAACAGGTCAGTTCTTGTATTATTCCAGTCTTCTTCCTCTGAAGACAATGACTGTATAAATTGTATAAAATAGTAGACAGTCTAAGGCACAGCATCTGCAGGGTGAGATTCACTAATGCCCAGAATCAAACCTTATTTCTGTGGGACCAATTACTGAGCTCGTATGGACAGTGTGGCACTTCATCCTAAGAGTCCCTCTGCTGAGGACAGCAGTCCCGGTCTCTCGTGTTTGATCCATACTCATACCTGCGTTGACAAACCAATCCTGTGCTACAGCCACCCATGTCTCCCTCTTTCACAGGGTGAATACGGCCATTTTAAGCAGAAAAACATTTGGCCAAATTAAGCAGAAAAACATCACACTGAACACACTGCAGCTTGTTCTGGACCTTTGAGGTTTCATCGAGCAGAGATTTTTTAAGTTGGTCTTGACTAATTAGAGCAGCAGAGCGTGACAGATACGCTATCTCCACATACACCCTCAGAGGAATAAAGTAAAAGTCACTTATGACTGCCACAACTCTAATGAGCCTACAATACAAGTCCCCTGCATTTACTATAAGCTTCATATATACCACTGTCTCACATTAATACAAGAATTCCACAGACAGCAGTATTACAGAGGCTCAAACAATAATAAACATCAACCAACATATTTATGAATTCTCTTTACAAAGTCAAAAATCTGTTTACCTCCAATTAATGTGTTTATTGTAAACAATGCTAATGAGTGTATGGTGTCACTACAGCGACTATATTAACTGGCATTGTCATAATTTAACACATAACAAGGTCATCTGGTTTGAGATCTATGCAGGTCAACATCAGCTGACACTAGAGATAAAGTTTTTATGTGTTTTATAAAGATTTCATGGCTAACATGTTGGATTGATAATACATAACTTCACCATCTGCAGGACAGAAGCAAAAACATTTACAGTGAATTTAAGCATGATATCTGAACTAAACTCGAAAGAAACACTCTCTGATTGGTTAATTGCTCTGGATTTTTCTTCTTTAACCTTACCTTTTAGTGTTTTCTTTTGACTGCTTTGATTTGACATAGCCTAATTAAAAAATAAAAATAGACAGTGAAGTGCCATATAAGGACACTAGAAAACAATGTTAAAAGCTGCTAGTCCCTGTTCACTTTAAGGGGCAGGGGGATGGTCCAGCGTGGCAGGGAAGACAGGCTAGATCAGGGCTGCCCAACCCTGTTCCTGGAGATCTACCTTCCTGCAGAGTTCAGCTCCAACCCTGATCAAACACAACTAAACCAACTAATTAGGATCTGAAGGAGCACTTAATCATTACAGACAGGTGTGTTTGATCAGGGTTGCAACTGAACTCTGTAGGAAGGTAGACCTCCAGGAACAGGGTTGGGCAGCCCTGGGCTAGAGAGAGCTCAGAGTAAGTTGGAGAGTGAGAGCACAGAGCAGCGAGTGTTATTCTTTTTTTTTTGTGGCGTATGGCGGGTGTTACCAAAACAGTAACCCTCTTCAGTTCTTTAATAACGTTACAGAGCGACTGAGAATGCCCGGTTTCATTAGTAGTGAAACGCTACAATACTCTCTCCAACTCTTTATTCATATGCTGTTTTTCTGTGATTTTATCTGTCACAACACAGTAAGAGGCAGACAGGTAAGGGTTAACTTCAGATCTCTTAATTAAGATCAAAATGAGAAACAGCTTCCTTAAGGTAAGTCCAAACACAAAGTATAAATGGAAGCAAAGTATTCATGTCTCTTACACTCTAAAAAGTGCTGGGTTATTTTTGTAAACACATTGCTGGGTTAATTGTGCTGGGTCAAAATTCTGGGTTGTTTGAGGCACTGTAAACACACAGTTGGGTTGATCATGCTGGGTCTTTCACTATGAACACCTGGGTTGGGTTATTTTGACCCAACCGGTTTGTTTATTTTTTTCACTTCATCGAACATTCTGGATTCTTCACTCGTCTCCTCGCCAGGCGGTCACGCACCTCGCAGCAAGCAGGATTATAAGGTAAATTAATAATATGATTATATAATTATTTACCTTTATTTTTAATAAGTTGTGTTTTAGAGCACACTGGTTTCACTGTTTAATGCAATATTTGATATGTCGCTGTGTGGAGTTGGCATTTTATTCCGTGAATGACGAACGTTGTAACTTAAGCAGCCTAGTGATGTACTTTTTTGCCTCAACAATCGCTTTATTGTTATATAAAGTGTGTGTGTGTGTGTGTGTGTGTGTGTGTGTGTGTGTGTGTGTAGTGTTATTTGTATAACTTACAGTATACATATGGCCTTTATTTTAACGCCTTATGGAAAGAGTAGGTCAGAAATACGAGGGTAAGTTCCTTTACTGTCTGCATACTGTATGGCTTTGTAATGTTTTGTCAAAATTAGATAATTTCATACAAAAATTGATCTTTTAAGGGCATATTTTTTTCAAGTAAATGTCTGCGACGTGCCGAATCCAACGATAGATCCATATGTTTTATGTTGAGCATTTTCGCGCTTTTTTCCTTGAGGTAACTTATCTGCATTAGCTAAAACGCTATGTCCCTTACTTTAATAATGTTAAACCACAATATGACAGGTATGTACTATTGTTTATTACTTAAATGTAATGTTGTCTTAGCTACAGTATGTAAAGTTAGACTTAATCTCTCGTGGTGTATGTGGTCGTTCACATGTCGCGTTTTTTGCGCACTGAAGTTCGTTATTTCAGATGTAGATGCCAATATACGCTCATAATGGAAGCTCGTTTTTTCCAGGCGCGGGACATGGTTGCTTAGTAACGGCAGACGCCATGGGAGAGCAAGCTGCGTTTTGGAAAGAATGAGAAAGCGACGCGTCTTGCGTTTTCATGCGTTTTTAGGCGCGGCATGTGAACGGCCCCTTACTCTTCCTCTATTTTAGTGAATGCCTGTGTTGCATTACAAACTAGGAGACCAGTATAAACCTTAAACTTATTGAACCACATTTCTTTTTCAGATTTTATCAGATTTCACAAGACTTTAGGAAGCTATATCCAGAGGCAGACTTTTTGAAGACTGGGACATTCCTGGGTGACATGACTTAAGGTAAGCTTTTTCTTATAATATGTCAATCTATAAAAACAATATGCAACTGTATTTGACACACATCAACTGGTAAATACAATGGTACAGTAACACTTAACTAGTTGCTTATTAGCTTGTATATTGGCTGTTAATTAATACTTATGAAGCACAAACTGATGCCTTATTCTGCATGAGCATATTCTACATCCCTGAATCTGACCCCACACCTAAACTTAACCTGCAGTAGTTGAATGAGGGTGGGAATTAATTTGCATTATTTAAAGGAATGAAGAAATCTTCATATGAAAGTGTTTCAGTTTGTTGTTTTGATTATAAAATATGTTTCACAGTTTGCATATTATTCCTATGGTTTAGATGCTAAAGGGGAAAGTGCTTTCAAAGTCCTGCCCACTCTGGATAAAAGGTCTTCAGACCCACAACCACGGAATCCCGGAGGCCATTCATTGACGTACAACCTGTAAGTTTTGTTTTACGTTTTCTGCTCTAATAAGGGTGTGTGTATATATATATATATATATATATATATATATATATATATATAAACACAGTGGTGGCCAAAATTATTATAACAGTTGTATTTTCACCAGCTAAAAAATTATTTTAAGTCAGTGTTTGTTATCTTTTGCTGTAGTGTGTCAGTAAGAAATATCAGTTTACATTTCCAAACATTCATTTTGCCTTTAATTGTGATAATCCAGTGAGGTTTTTGTTAGCACAACAGCCAATCCTCTACACAGAGATCTGATCTCATCATCATCCAGTCTGTCTGGAATGACATGAAGAAACAGAACAAACTGAGACAGACTAAATCCAGAAGAACTGTGATAATGTCTCCAAGATGCTTCAAGAGACCTACCTGCAAAGCTACCTGAAAAACTATGTGCAAGTGCACCTAGTGTAGGGCAAAAGCTGCTTTAAACGCAAAAGGATGGTCAAACCAAATGTTGATTTAATTTAGTTAATCAAGGTTAATTGATTAAGAACATTTATTTATGACATTATTTTTGACAGCATCATTTTATGACATTTTTAGACAAGTGCTTAAAACTTTTAACAGTACTGTAGCTTTGCAGTTAGGTCTCTTGGAGCATCTTGGAGACGCTGTCACAGTTCTTCTGGATGATGATGAGAACAGATCCTGTGTGGAGCACTGGCTGTTGTGCAAACAAAAATGTCACTGGATTATCACAATTAATGGCAAAATGAATGGAAATGTAAACCGATATTTCCTACTGACACACTACAGCAAGAGAAATCACTGACTTAAAACCTTATTTAGCTGGTGAAAATACTAGTGTTCTAATAATTTTGACCACAACTGTATGAAAAGTTGAGAAGAAAAATGAGCATTTATTTCATGCCTCTGTGTTTATGTTCATAAAATACACTTAACTTAAAATGTTAGTTATGTTGCAAGACTAAATGTCGTATAATTAACAGGTGGGGACCAACATGGTGGATTTGAGCCTTGGGATGAGACAACAACATTTCTAGACCTTCGCCATTGTTCCAGGCCATGCCATTGAAGCGGACTTGTTGCCTGGGAATTTCTCCAGCTTGCAGTATATCATATTGATGGACATAAGTCTTCATGTGTGAAGTTTTTGAGGCCAAAAGTTTTTTTTTTTTGGCCACTTGTAACATGTTTTAAATTGTACGTATTGTCTGGTGGACTCTTTGTTTGGATTAGTTTTAATGGCACAATGTTTGGAATGATTCTAATGTGGTAATAATTCATTTTTGAGTGTTCTGCTGCTGCAATGTTGACATAAAGAATAGGAATATATTGTGCCTTCTTTACAGTTTTGTGTTTAAAAGAAACTGGTCTACTAAAACCGTTATTTGTGTCTGTAAGGGTTGGACAAAATGTGTGACAGCTGCACCTATTTGAAAACTGTATTAAAAAGAAATATGAAAACTCATTAAATTGACATTTACAGATTCATTTTTTTGTGTTGTGTAACTGTATTACAGAAAAACAATAATAATTTTACATTCTTTTGTGATTTATATATTATTATTGGTAAATATAAAGGTAGCAAGGCAATTAGACAACAAATAACCCAATATTTAGGTAGTGTTTAACCCAGCAACACAGTTAATCTGACCCACTGGTTGGGTCAAATAAACAACCCAGCATTTTGGGTCAAAACAACCCAACGCGTGTCCTGTCCCATAGTTACCCAGCAGCTGGGTTATGGTTGGGTTATTTTTTAACCCAGCACTTTTTAGAGTGTAACGTATATCTTTTCTTTAGAAAATCCACAGGGTGAGAGAGGATTGACCTGGTAGGTAATGAAGAGCTTTCCTGAGCATGCAACCTTGAGACAAACCAACGATGGAGTGAGGTGAGTGTGTATTTAAAGGGTGGTAAGTGGATGCAGGTGTTCGTGATTAGTAATCAGGTGACTGTGAGTGGGTTTAGGTGGCTTTTTTCGTTAGGTGAGACGGGTGTGGCTGGTGATTCTGCGATATCATCATTTTATATATTCCCTGGCAAACACAGCAACATCTATAATACTGTCAAATCTGGCAGTAGACACAAGAGTATAAAGGCATGAGGTCATCCATCTAACTTAATTTACATGAGTTTTTGTCAATGGACTGTAACTGTATTTGTCCCACTGCTTTAATTCTCTAAGTCTTTGTCCTGATTATATAGGAAATGATTAAAAGCTTTTCAAAAGGACAAAGACAACAGCGCCATCAGCTGACGTGTAAAATGAACAATGGCCATAAACTGGCAATAATGCATATTTTGAAAACATGCAAAGTCGCATTTGAAAAGTGAGTGAACAGAAAGTGTGAAAACTTGTGACAGCTGCTCAAATGCATTCATTACAATCATACGGTTTCTTTTCTACAAATATCTGCAGTTACTTTTAGCCCAAAGCACGCAATTTTTATTGGATTTTTTTTCAGTCTTTTAAAACTCCTGCTATAATGACATTGCAGAACATTTAACATCAGTGTATCTGAAATAAAAACTAATTAAGGCAAGTATGCTGCTTTAATCAAAACGTCGAATAACACAACTATGGAGTTATTATAATGCCTAAAAGATTTGCATACACAGGGTAAGAGTTGCGTAAGTGTACGTAAGACTGTAATCGTAAATTAAATTTGTATGCGCAAGAGAAGCTTTGTAAAGGTGTAAATCACGTTTCAAGCTTAAGAAAAATTTATTTGCAGCATTTTACTGTTGAAAACTGCAGCTTCATGCAAACACAAAATAAATATGATTGGTATTCTTCTGACTTCCATTTCTCTACGCTTATATATTTGGCACGTAGTTTTTGCTAAAATACTGTCAAAAGTACTGCAAATCTGTGAACAGCGATTTGCACACGAAAATAACAGTTTAAAGAACTGCAAAACAGATTGACTGTTGCAAATGTCTAAATGACTTGTTGTGTATGTTGGGCAAAAGTTGTCGTAATAATCCAATATGTACAGCTCCATCTTTATTTTATCTGCGATTACAGTTTTGGCATGATTCTGTCACTCACTGAGTTTTGCAAGCATGAGGGGGAGGGCGGGTCCACCACCTTCTTGTAGTCAATCAAATGAGGCTCTCGCGGACTCTCCATTTACTCCAGAGAGATGAATCTGGCTGAGCTGAGGAGAAGATGCTGCTCAGTTCATTTTAATTTAGTGTGAAGCAGATTTTTTTTCAGCTCCAGCTGATCTAACATGAAATGGAAAGACTGTATATTTGGCTGAAATTAGTTGATTCTGGTAATAACAGCAGGACGTTTTTTTCTGATTTCTAGTTTTACTTTTTTAATGATGCATTCACAGTACTGAGTTGATACAGCAGGACGTTAGTGCTTTTTTGTTGTTGTTTTTTGTAATAGGGGCCAAGAACCAAAGTTTCTTTCTTTCTTCTGTTTTTCTGTTCAGCCAAAAACTTAGCTGCCATACTTAAGAAAGTTGTGAAATGTGCCTCTAATATCTAGAGTCTGAAAATGTTGCCAAAGGCCAAATAGATTTCCTGGCATTTAAAAAAAAGGTGTTTAAACCTGTTTCAGGAGTGCCAATGTGCTGCAGAGTTTAGCTCCAGCTCTAATTGAACACAGCTAAACCAACTAATGAAGGTCATCAGAATCACTACAAACTTCCAGGCTAATGTGTTGGAGCTAAACTCTGCAGGAAGTTAGTATCCCAGGAGCATGACTGGACAACCCTGTTCTATACAGACATCTGATCTTCCCCAAAATGCCCATTAGATACCACCTGAGACACTATCAGGTCAAATAACTAAGCTTAACCTAACAGCATAAGAGAGTTACTGACAATCTTGAAATTGAAAATGCCTATATTGGTTCCTGTTCTATACTGTCAATAATCTACTAAGATATATTGAGAGAGAAAAATTAATAACAGACAATGAAAATGCAGCTGAAAACACCTTATGACAATAAAACCATAAACTATTAACTACACTAACTATGAAGTGTGTGATTTAGAATACAACATTCTAATAATAATAATATAAAAGAAATCAACAGAACAAAATCAAAAACCAAAGCAAACACCTACTTCTGCACACTTGAAGAATCAATGCAACAGTTTTATCAGGGTGTAATTCCAAAATAAAAGAAAAAGAAAATAGCAAGAACACATGATTTGTGTGATCCACAATGCAAGGTAGAACAAATGTAACATTCACATAGCCTTGAAATTCTTCAATATTTACTGCTTATAAAGCATTTTCAATGTACTTTATTGGCTCATCACTGGTCACCACCCGTTCCTCTTAGAAAATCCTTAAGTAAAGTAATCGTCTAATGCTATCAAATTTAAAAAGACAAGATTACTTTCATACCACACTGTGAATAGAGTTCATGTAAAACTAGTCCTCTGTTTAATGTAGCGCCGAATTTTCTGCATGAAAGAACCACAGCTGGCAACATTACACATGATTTAAAAGTTAAATGTGTATTTGTGAAATATATTAGTAAAAAATAAAGTTCCAACCTGCCTTTTATCTGAATAATGACCGAAAAACAAAGTGGTATACAAGCAGCAGGTGTAAATCTGGAGACACAGGTAAACGTGTATGTCATCAAGTCAGCCCGACTGACATCGAGACGCCCCGAACAGTAGATGTGAAAATCAGACAAATTTAAATCACAATACCAGAACATTACATTTGCAATATCAACATTAATAAACAAAACCATGAACTGTTTCCACTAAACCTTTACATTTACCATTTTCTAATTTAGAAAAAGCAGTTAGCAAAGCAGTAACCACAGTTAAAATTAGCATGTTGCATGTAGCATGTTGTTATATATATACACATTTCCCTACCTTTTCATGTTGAACAGGTTGTGGCCTTTTCCACATTTCAACTTCCACATTGTAAAACTTGCTACAATCACAGCACAGTTTAGTAGTGCATTTCTTCTGTTGAAAAGTCAATAAAGATCTGTCCGTGTGAGAGCCCAATCTGACAGCTTTCTGAAACCAATAGAAAAACCAGAGCAACACCTACAATAACGTTTTATATCTTTTGTTGTGGTGCATCATGGGATGTGGGAGAAACCAAACTGGGGGATAGAGGGGATTTTCATCGTTTTAAAACTGAATGACCTGAAGTATGTATGGCTGTTAAATAATAACTTGTGGATTAATGCATATACAAAGTTTATAATCTTGATATTTGGTTGTGTGGTCAGTGTAATTCCTGGTTGCTTGTATCCCTGTCAATGGTTGTGCCCATGACTATAAATGTCCACAAGGTGAAATTTCACAGAATTGTAAGGGTAAGATTGAAAATGAAAGCATTCTGAGTGAGAATATTTTTAATTTAATGTTGTTTATTTGTCTCTTGTTGTCACAGATTGGCCAGGTTCTTCCACCTCCCACACGCCGCGATCACACTCACCAGAGTTCTGATGACACACACCTGCACCCAATCAACCACCAGCACTTATAAGCACACTTCACACACTACTCAGTGTCCGGACTCGTTTGTATGAAGCGGACTCATTGTGCTACTCTGCTGAGTTCTTCTGCTTACCTGAATCTCTGTTCTGTTCCAGTCAGTACAACGATCAGCCGAATCCAATCAGCTCTGTGTGTGTGTGTGTGTGTGTGTGTGTGTGTGTGTGTTTGTGTGTGTGTGTGTGTGTGTCCTGCCCGAAGTTCTCCTCCCGTCAATCCTGTAAAAGAAATCATCAACACTCAGTCCGTTGCAACATCCAAGGAAAACTACTCATCTGAACTGTTATACTTGCCTGTCTCTGCACATCATCATCTTCCAATTGCTCTGCTACTGAAATAAATACAATTGCTTTCACTTACCTTTCTCGTCGGTCTGCTTCCTTAACACTTCTACTTTATTTTAATTTTATTATTATTATTATTTCATTGTAATTATTTACCCTGCCTGTATAGTTGTGTTTTTAACAGTACCCCTAACCCAGGGGTTACCAATGTTGGTCCTGGAGAGCCACAGGCTGTATCTGAAATCGCCCCCTATTCACTACATTAGTCCACTCATACAGTCCACTTGAAGGAGTGAATGAAAATGTGTGAGTGAATTCGGACACTAAGTGCACCAGAAGGACTGCCACTTTTGCATAGTATTGCTATACTGTTTAACAATCATTTAAAACGGATGGTTTGAGTAGTAAGATTAAAGGATTTATCTTGAACTATGTCAAGGAGTTTACGTATAAACCTTGGTTAAACAATTTAATAATCAATTTACAACGAATTTGTACCTGTGTTGTACGCTGTATTACGCAGTGGAGGAGCGCGTTGTAAAACGAACGGATGGACGATTCAGCTGCGGGCGCCATCGTCTGGAGAGACGCGGGAATTCAGTCAGCGCGCGACTCTCACAGTGCATTATGGGTTATCTCTAGCTGTTGAGCATACATCGGTTGTACACTCGTTTTCGCGGTGCATTGTGGGATTGAATGAGTGCACTCGGGAACGTTCACTATGGTTTCGAACACCACTTAAAATGGCTGTCCCTTCAAATAGTGCCCTAAATAGTGCCCTAGTGCCTTATTTGAGGGTATAGGGGGCGATTTCGGATACAGCCACAGTCTTGCAGAGTTAACCTCCAACCCTAATCAATCAAACCTGAACCTGCTAATCTAGCTCTAAGCATTGCTAAAAAGCTACAGGCAGGTACGTTTTAGTCAAGGTAAGTCTCTGCAGGACTGTGGCTGTGAAGGACTGATGTTGGCTACCCTTGATCTACACTGTAAAATGTTTTCATTCATCCAATAAATAAAAAAATTTGGACATTGATTCACATCTGTGTTTTATAACTTGAGCCAATGAAAAATAAATAACTTGCCCTAAACAATATTGTCTATGAAAACTATTTTATAAAACCTGGCACAAAGTATATTTTTCTTGGTGAAGGAAGTAATTTTTTTTGTTTAGATTAAAAAATATTGTTTAGAGCGTTATTTATTTTTCATTGCCTGGAGTTATAAAATACAGATGTGAATCATTACCCAAAATTAGTTTTTTAATTGGATTAATGAAAACGTTTTTACATCTACATCAATTGTTTTATTTTTTTCAATTTGTTAAACCTAGAAAATTTAAATGCAAACGAAGGAAAAGTCATGCAATTTTCTGTTTTATTTTAATTCAATTCCAAATGTTAATTTAAAAATACAAAACATGATTTTTTTTTCCTGAGAATATGAAACATGAAAACTAGTTTAACAAACTAACATTAAATGGTCTTTCTCATAATCACAACAAATGGTATCAAAACTATAAGGTTTTATTCCACTGAGTTCACTTATATCTTATGAATGCGCTTTTATACATACCTGGTTTACTGTAAAAAGGGCTGGTTCTTGAACGATCATCTGGTTGATGTCAGGCTGGTCGTTGACAACTTTTCTATAAAGAGCAAATGTTTGGGTTTACATTTAATTGTGTAGTGTGCCAGTCAATAAAGTGATCATCCTCAGAGTCAGAACAGTTAACCCGCGACATGCAGCTGATCTGGCATTGATGGTGTGAAGGTGGAATAAGTATATATATATATATATATATATATATATATATATATATATTTTTTTTGTGCATAAAGTGATTTAAATGTATGTCTGACGTGAACGAGGAAATTGTCCTGTTCTTGTATAAGTTCCATGTTTGAACATAGAGACAGGGTTTCACAGACAGGGCTTAGCTGAAGTCAAGACTTGGCTTTAGTTCAATTAGAATATTTAAATAAATTTTATAAAAATGCCTTAACTTTACTGGTGTGCATCTTGAGACAAGACAATGGCACTGACATGTTTTAAGATGTGTCAGTAAAACATCTTTTCAGTTAAGACTGCTTTATTTTATTCTGAGACTAGCCTGTAGTCTTGTCTGTGAAACCAGGGGTTTAATGTTTAAATAGCTATTCTCTCTTATCACAGTTATGAGGGCAATACTTACACTTTCAAAGCCTCTCTTCCATTTCTTCTTCCCTCCAAAACAAGACAGTCATTAGGAGGGCTCTCAGCCTAGATCAAACAAAAGTGTATTCATCCGTTTTTGTATTTATACCGTTAATTAACTTAACTTAAACGTACTCTTTCAAACAATAGTCATGTCTAAATTAAATGTGGTAAATTATTGCACTCATCATATTAGCTCTACCATCGTCTCTCTTTCACTGAAATTGCGGCTGCTTTGAGTAAAAGGCGGAAAAAATGTGAATCTTACTCACTGGTCCGGGGTTCAAGTGCGGTTCTGTCCGCTGCAGAGAAGTGAGTGAGAAAACGAACTAGCAAACGGATGAGGAATGTGCCGTCATTTAAACAAACAACAATTTTCACAGAGACAGAATGGCGTTAGTAACTGACTCCGCACCAGTGTGGGGGAGGCGTGGTCAGAAGAATTATTAATATTAATTTAAGTTAATTAACTTAATCTTGATATTTTGAATTAGTCAAAACAAAAATGTCTTTGTTGAGTTAATGAAAAATATTTATATTTAACAATGTTTTGAACTAAAATATTGAAAGACAAATTATTAATTGAATGAGATATTTCTTGGAAAATATTTTGCTTTTTTTTTTCTCAGTGTAACCAGTGGAAAGATTATATTTAGTTTGAATATGAGCCAGTCCAGAGTTATATTCATTAAAGAGCACTGTTAGAGGTGGGACTCGGAGCACACAGTTTGATTATGGTCTGCATGTTAGGAGCTGCATTAAGAGAAACCACCTCAGAGGCAAGTATTTGGCGTATATTGTGACTGTATATTTCCATAACTATGTTTCTTAATTTTTTTTTTTTGTCTACTTTTCAGATACGATTCACTGCTGGAACTGAATGTTCTAAAGGAATTTAGTTCTTTTTTTATCCACAAAAGGTCTGTGCGTTTGAGGGTTAACAGCTTTTTAAAATTCTTCATTGTTTCTGGAAATGGGTGAGTAACATTCAGAAATTCACCCACACAAAGTTTGTATAGTGTTGTTTGTGTGTGTGTGTGTGTGTGTGTGTGTGTGTGTGTGTGTGTGTGTGTGTGTGTACCTGGTATTCATCACGTTGTGGGGACCAAATGTCCCTACAAGGATAGGAATACCAGTAGATTTTGACCTTGTGGGGACATTTCTTAGGTCCCCATGAAGAAACAGGTTTATAAATCATGCACAATGAGTTTTTTTGAGGAAGTAAAAGTATGCACAATCTCCTGTGAGGGCTAGGTTTAGGTGTAGGGTAGGTGTAGGGCGATAGAAAGTACAGTTTGTACAGTATAAAAACCATTACGCCTATGGAATGTCCCCATAAAACATGTAAACCCAACAACTCATTGCTGGCCATTCATCACTTCGGTAACACTTTATTTCGATGGTCCATCTGTTGACACTCTACTAGTTATCAGTATTCATTTAGTTGCATGTCAACAGTGCATCAGTTGACATTCAACAACACTGACTACGTTTACATGGACACCAGTAATCTAATTAATGACCTTATTCTGAATAAGACAATAATATGATTAAGCTGTTTACATGAGTTGCTTTTAGAATATTCCTTTCATGTTCCCGTTTTACATGTTATAGTGCATAGATCGATTAATGACACACATCATTACGTCCACACGCGACGCTATCAGTTTATCTTCGTTACTTTTGGATGTTTCGGTTTTAATTTTACAAAAGCTTGAAGTGGCTCTGGACATATGCAACACATTTTTTAGAATGTGTGAGTTAAAATTTGCCGTGGTCGCATTTGTGCGAGTGCATGCTGTGCTGCTCCAAAGGGTCTGCTCCATACAGCGCGCGTTTCAGAGCCAGTCGACAGTTTTTAGGAGAAAAAACAAAAAAAACACTCACAAGCACAGTCACCGAAAGCCAGTTTAGTTTTACTTTTTTAGTTTGTTTTCATTTTGAAAACCCTGTTATCTTTGCCGTTTACCTCACATTACGCTTTGGAGGCTTTATTTTATTTTATTTTTTTAATTAATTATTTTGATTGCTCAGTGTTTGCGCGCCCTGTAATAAATTGTTTAGTCGGCATATAACACAGCATGTGATGGAGTCCATGCCTCGTCTTATTAGTTTTTGTTAATAAATGCTATATAAGCTAGTTTTATTTTATTTTTGTTATGCTGTTTAATTAAAAATAACAAATCCATCTTTTAAGAATTTGTTTAATCTTAAAATTGATAGGTGTAGCCTTATATATGTAAGCAAAACCAAGATCATGAATTCAAAAGTAAAAGTGAAAAGCATCCTAAGACATTCCAATAGCGGAAATCCGTTCACAAAATTAAAATAAATACTAACAAATAATACTAATGAAAAAGAACGGGTTGAATGTTAAATACGTTACCATAAAACTATAAATTATGATAACAGACAAACTATTTATCAGCAATGAGCATTGATTAGGCCCATGTTGTAGCAAAAAATAAATAAATAAAAATGAAACCAAAGCATATGCATGTGCAACCAACTGAGAGCGTTATGCCGCGTTCCAGACAACCCGTTACCCGTGTTTTTCCAAACTTCTACCCGTGAAAGTGCACTGGAACGGCAGTCAAACCCATGAACTCGTACTAGATCGACGTACTCCCAGTTATGAGTTCTGACGTGACATAGCACGAGAAACAACAATAAAGCCTCTAGGGGTGTGGTGTTTATGCAAGTGGCACACGGTGGAAAAATTGAGTTTAGGACAATATAACGTTGCAATCAAATTATTAATACTATAAAAATAATAAATGCTTGGCGTGACTTGCCTGGAACGCTACAAAGTCCTGAGTCGTGGTTTGAAGACGTGATTTACGAGCTCAAAAACCTGCCTGGAACGCAGCATTAGTGTGTATCCTGTCACAAAATGTGGCGAAAAGTCCTACAGAAGGGGAATAGTCTGATTAAAGTGTGTACATGTCTTCCATAATGCGACTAAAATAGGAATACTCCACCTGTCTTAATTCGATTTGTGTTTACTCAGATTATGACTTTAGTCGGATTAAATTAATCAAAAATATCAGTTTACATGGTTGCTTCTTAATCAGAGTATTGACTTAATCGCGTTAAAATCGGAATATTGTTGTCCATGTAAACGTACTCACTGTTTCAACAGACAAGCAACATACGTTCAACTAACTGCCTGTAGATTATAAAGTGCATGTTAGTTTCTAATTTATAGATTTTACAAAAAGTGCATGTTGACTGTCAGTGTGTCTTTTTCAACATGTTATTAACTAATAGTCAGCTAACTTTCTGTAAATTTTGTTACCATCTTCTAAATTGTCTACCAACTTATTAAAATTAATCTGTCAGTTGATAGTCTACAGTCATGTCAACATATGATCAACAGCATATTATATCATCCTTAAGAGCCTCAAATGCATCAAATGAATAATTACTTAACCATCTAATTTTTACCAAAATCACTAGTTTGTTATCTGTTGATAGTTAACTAAACATTAGCTGTGAATCTGTTGTGTGTCAACTAATCTAAAGTTTACATTCAGCAGACTATTAGTAGGCATTCTCAACTAAGCATTTGTAGATATATTTTAGGACTATCCAATTAAAGTGAAAAACAGTTGATAACAGTAGTAAGTCTATAAACTATCAACAGAACACATACAAGCATGCATTAATTGTATGCAATATATTTGCAGTTTAAAATGAAAGTCAATACCAGACAATGAAAATACAATAGAACAAACACTACAGGCAAGATATTGGAGAAAGTTGTTTTATTAACAATATATTTACACAAACCCACTGTTTGCTAGTGTATCCGATCTGAACAGTCTAATTATGTGTGGCAAGTTTGACATCTATTAAATTAATAAAACATATATAAAACAAACAAACAGAAGCTACTCCTGAGGTGACATGGTGCTGTTTGTTTTATATAACTTACCCATTTAATAGCGAATATAAAAGGATATAAAACGTAACTGACCAAAATATGCAGGAAAATTGCCATTTTGATAATAAAACATAAAAATATTTTTATAGTCGCTAGTCACTCCTACCTCGAAACCTAACGTTTACCAAATCTCTATGTACAGTAATAAAAAAACATGAAAGACGGAAACGTGCAATCGCAATAATTTATTAATTAACAAAAATGTCAACAGCTGTACCAAAAAGTAATCCAAATGATGCGTTTGTAGCCGCAGTCGTCTCTGACGGAATACAGTAGGTTTCTTTGAGGTGCAGAGCAGGATTTAAATAGTTGATGGTTGAAAATATGATCCAGATTATTATCCTGATCCTCTCCGTCTAGGCGCCCGCGCATCGTTCAAACACAACTCACCAGAAACACGGCATGTCGTAATCTGTAGCGAATGCTTGCGAGAGCCAATGAGCGTTCGGTTTTCCTGCCGTAAAACCTGTAGTTTCCTAGTGCGTCTGTTTTGAAATTTTAAAATACATTTGAGCGCGGTTTTATGGCTGTTGCTGGTGGACTCGCTTCGTTGGATGGAAATGAAGATCGTCAGATAAAGGCTTGGATTTGGGTCTGGTCCTCGCAATCGCATGAATTCTGAAAATCTGGATTACAGTTCCCAAATCAAATCGTTTAATTTTGTAATTAAGATGCGTGTTCGGTGTATTTGATGGTTCTAGTAGTTAACAGTTACAGCATGTCAGAGAAAACGCCTGTGTCCCACGACTCCCACCACTGCAAACAAAGTTAATTAATATTACATGAATGGTTAAACGATTGCGTGCAGGAATGTCATTTATTTTAATGGTTTAAAGTGTAGTCTTGTTGAACATTTTGTAGACCTGTTCTTGGAAACGAGCTGGTAACCGAAATCACAGAACAGAATGTAAATTAATGTTATAATTTCATATTAAGTATTAAATTATTTAATAATGCAGTTGAATACACAAGGCAATTTGTATGACAACTAAAAACAGCAATACTAATTAAATTAGTGCTGCGATTTCAGTATTCATAAGGATTTGTTTTTAGGTGTCCTCAATATGTTAGTATTGTACGTTAAAATGCTAAAAAAAATACGTATGTATTTGTACGTTTAGATGCTGTAAATACGTCAGTATTGTACGTTTTAGTGTCTGGAAAAACGTAAGTAAATTACATTTTGTAGAACCACATTTTACGTAAAATAAATACGAATTATCATGAAATCACGTTGGTTTTATAAATATTTGTTAATTGATGTCAACTTGCCACACATCAGACTGTTCAGATCGGATACACTAGCAAACAGTGGGTTTGTGTAAATATATTGTTAATAAAACAACTTTCTCCAATATCTTGCCTGTAGTATTTGTTCTATTGTATTTTCAATGTCTGGTATTGACTTTCATTTTAAACTGCAAATATATTGCATACAATTAATGCATGCTTGTATGTGTTCTGTTGATAGTTTATAGACTTTCTACTGTTATCAACTGTTTTTCACTTTAATTGGATAGTCCTAAAATATATCTACAAATGCTTAGTTGAGAATGCCTACTAATAGTCTGCTGAATGTAAACTTTAGAATAGCTGACACACAACAGATGCACAACTAATGTTTAGTTAACTATCAACAGATAACAAACGTGATTTTGATAAAAATGAGATGGTTAAGTAATTATTCATTTGATGTATTTGAGGCTCTTAAGTAAGGATGATATAATATGCTGTTGATCATATGTTGACATGACTGTAGACTATCAACTGACAGATTAATTTTAATAAATTGGTAAACAATTTAGAAGATGGTAACACAATCTACAGAAAGTTAGCTGAATATTAGTTAATAACATGTTGAAAAAGACATACTGACAGTCAACATGCACTTTTTGTAAAATCTATAAATTAGAAACTAACATGCACTTTATAATCTACAGGCAGTTAGTTGAATGTATGTTGAAACAATGTTGTTGAATGTCAACTGATGCACTGTTGACATGCAACTAAATGAATACAGATAACTAGTAGAGTGTAAACAGATGGACCATCGAAATAAAGTGTTACCATAACTTCTACTAGCCAAAATAAACAAACAAACAAACAAATAAATAAATAAAAATAATAATTCCGAAATATACCAACAGTTTGTGGCTGTCCACACAGAATGTGACAAAGCGGGCATTGCAAATCATTTGAACTTTGTGTCACCAAGCCAAGTTTATTGTAAATTAATTTTTTTATTTGATGAGTGATCACTTGTGTACAAATTTTTGGCATTTATTTGCAGTACACAAGTGCAGAGAAGGCACTTTTAGATATTTTATTTAATCATTTCATTATTTATTTATTTATTACATTTTTAATTATATACTATTTATATTTTTCTTTTCTCTCTGCCCTCCACCCACATTTGTATACAGTGGTTTGGCATCTTTATAGTACCAGAACTGAAGCTGCTTTCAGCTAATTTTTGCCTTGATTGAGAGCTTAATTCTACCAGAGGATATGGTGACTTCATAACAAGCACATTAAGCACTTATGCATTTAAGATATATTTTAACCTCATATGTACTTTTTCCTCAGGTTAGCTGGGATTTTGGAGTTGGATCTGATATCCTTTACATTAAGTACTTTGGTATTTACCTGAATAAGTGTCACATCATCAAAGCTCTTCTCGCCTCATTGGCACTTGGCATTTGGAAGTGTCTGCTATTTTATAGAGCTGGATTCAACCATACACTGATGCCCCATTTTCTCACAAGTTCACCTTGAATAGGTTTCCTTCTTAAATACCTGTAAATTTGTTCTTTATGCATCTCCTTTGAGTTCTGTGTGGTTTACATTTAACCCTAACGTCTCATACTATCTTTCAGATGAGCTGGGCAGCTTCTTAGATGAGTTGGATGTGCTCCTGTTATGTTCCTTAATGGCAGCACGCTTGTATTCTTTGAGAATGATTTAGGAAAGTCTTGAAGTTATCTTTCTCCAGAATTGAGCTTTATTAGTCATGTTTGCTCTTTGAACTTAGGAAATATTGAGAGGTTTCTTCAGGAAATCTATAATTGTTTGAAACTCAACAGAGACTTCTCAATTTATGTATATTGTCTTAATGGGTTAGCTTGTCCAGCAAAGCTGTTGTGGATTGTGGCATCCTCTAATCAGGCCCGTCGCGACAAGGCAGGCAAACCAAGCAATTGCTTGGGGCCCCGAGCTGGCCTGGGGCCCCAAGACAACGACTGGTTAAGAATAAAATGCAGTGACAAACTGTGTGAGCGCCCCATTGATAGTGAATGCAGTAAAGTGCAATGACAGTGTTATCGGGATCCCCCTCAAGGGGGCCCCCCTCGCTGACAGCAGCCAGCCAACCACGCGATCTCTGCTGCCGGCAAAATACAAAACTTCCTCGGCAGTCATGAAGCGGAATTATGCTTCAGGAAGCCAAAAAAGAAAGAAGAGAAAGGAAGAGGAGGATAAGAAAAAACAAGACAGTGGTAAGTGATAAATTACACATGTAAAATAGCTCTACTTGTCTTGGTGCAATTTTGCAGCAGGTAGGCTAGCAGAAATATGTTTATTTATGTTAGCTAAGCTACCTGCCTGACAGCAAATGCTGCTTGTAACGAACAGTTAGAGCAACTTTTTTTTTTGAACGGAGGAATATGGTTACATACTGTAATATGTTTTTAACGGGATAAGGAAGACGCAGATCTGTTCCAGAATCGCTGTTTATCATATTTAATGACATGACATTGCTATAGCTTTGTAAAAGGTTTTGATGAAAGTGGCATAGCATGCTAAACCATAAAATAAATTCTGTGCATCAAACATTAGCTTGGGATGTTTTTAAGCATTGGTAGTCGACTCACAGCTCTACTAATAATCAGTAAACATTTAATTATAATTTCATTGTTTGTTAACAGTAAAAAGTGTATTTATATAGCACATTTCATACACAACGGCAATTCAAAGTTCTTTACATATAAGAAATTAAAATAATAAAAAGAAATAAGAATAATTAAAACAGTTTAGAAAAAAAAAATAAAATAGAGTACAGTCAGACGAACAGCTGCACAGTGCTCATTCAGTAAATGCATAGCTAAAGATTAATTAACTGTCAATTTACCTTCCATTAATGATTGTTATTATTATAAAGTGTTACCATCTTTTCTTTCTCCCTCAAGGTGCTTTGCTTAAATTTCTCAGCCCTCAGGCTCTTCCTAAGGATACCTCCACTGATGAAGGTAGAGTGAATTTCTCTCACTGACCTGAGCTGAGCTGTTAAAAGTGACCTCTTTCAATATGCTAACAGTGAAATGGTAATTTCAGATTTTTTTTAATTATTATTTTCCCAGCTACACCATCAACTTCATCCTCAACATCAACAGATGCATCACTTCTCAGTGCTGATGTTTCCTCTTCAGCACAAGGTACCACAAGCTCTATAATTATAGCTGATATCCTGCACAGCCCAGAGTTTAAACTGATAAGTGTGTGCTGTCATATTGTTAGAAAAAAACTGCAAATCACTACTGAATTCCCATCAAACTGTGTAAATACTAGTCACTTTTGCCCATGGACATTTCAGAATTTTTTATATACAGTAGTGCCTGTCAAATTTCTAGGTGTCAGACACTCTGTGATGCATTCTGTACCTGAACAGATGGATTATATTAATAAAAAAAACATTATTTTTTATTATAAAACTGTATGGCTATGCTGTGGTTCCTTTGTGTGTGTGCAGGGGGCCTCCATGTCCATTTTGCTTGGGGCCCCCAAATTCCTTCAAACGGCCCTGCCTCTAATGTATCCTTATGAACCAGTGTTAGGTTTACTGTGTGGTAAGGACCAGAATAGACAGACAGGTGCAAATACAAAACCACAAACTGAAATATCAGATAGACAGGGGTTCATGAGGAGACTAACTTCGAACCGTTGCAATATTAACAACATTGTGCTGCTTTGTTAAAATGCCAGCATTCTTTACTGTGTATATAGCTTTGGTTGATCAAAGGTTGTGTCTTGAGGAAAAGGAAGTTGGTGACCTGCAGATGCCGATTCACTGTGGTTAGAGCTCAGACTAGATAGATGGGTTGCCCTGAACTCAGTACAGATGTAGAGATGGTTGGTCATGGTTGCTTTGGAAAAAAAAAACAAAAAAACTTACCAAGTGTCTCACCCCCGGACTTTCTTGTTGGTTTCTCCCATTTTCCCCCGCAGTTCTGAGTGTTTTTGGTTTCTCCCTCATTGTCTGCACCTGTGTGTGTAATTAGTCTGTCTATTTAAGGTGTGTGTTTTCCCCTGTACTCTTGTCGGTCTTTGATGTTATATGGATGTTTTCCCTGTGTTTTCCCTGTTGTTCCTGTGTCTACCTGTATTCCGTTGGATTTATTAAATATACGTCTTTTTATTACGTCGTTGTTCGTGTGTTCCTGCCTAATCCGTGACAGAAAGACCGACCGAAACAGTTTTTTTTGCGTATTCCACCCCGTTTTGTTTATCGTTCTGTTTTTCAGTATTTTTGTTTCCGAAGTGTTTTCCCCCATGGATTCCTTCCTCCGTCCTGAATTCATCCTCCTCCGGCTGAAGCAGGGGGATTTACCGCTCGAGGGTTACACGTTGATGTTCCAGCTCGTAGCTAATACCACCAGCTATCCGGACGACGCGCTCTGTGCGTTCTATGACGCCAGTCTCAACGCATCTTGCAGAGCGCCGTCGTCCGAGGACGGCCCTCGAGCGGACTTCGCCGCATTTGTGGAGTGGACCCTGGCGAGAAACAGACCCTCGTTCCCCGCCTGTTCCGTGGAAAATCTTGCCAGTGCCACTCCGGACCCAGAGCCCAGCCAGCCACCCCGACCCGCGGAGTACGAGCCCTTCGTAGACGGGAAGCCCGAGCCCGGAGCGACAGTAGTATGGAGCGCCAATGGGTTCAAAACCTCCGACCAGGTGCGAGAGCCGGCCTTTACATCTGCGACGGTGGAGTGCTTCGTGGAGCAAGAGAGGGCGGTAGAGAGCCCTGCCCACTGCACCACCACTGGGAGTGAGCATGAACAAGACTCTGGGGACTTAATTGACTGTTTTACGGATATACCTGTCTGCCTGGATTTCCCACCCACCCTCCCTTTTCTGTCTATACCTGAATCTCCGCTGGTTACGTCCAGCCGTCCTGTATCTCCGCTGGTTCCGCCCAGCCTTCCTGAATCCCCGTTGTCTGCTGTCTGTCCCCTTGCTCACCCTCAGCCCACCATCTGTGTGGTGGGTTCGCCGCGGGTCTGCCAGTATCCATCGGTGTCATGGCTGGAGGATCCCTCACCATCGCCTCCAGCCTCAGAGTCCTGGACTCCGCCTCGGCCCTCCGACCCTGCGGCTCCACCCCGGCTCTCTGCTCCCTTGTCTCCGCCGTCGCCCGTCGGTCCACCAGCTCCACCGGGCTCCATCGTCCCTCCGGCTCCGCCCTGGTCAGTCGTCGCCCCACCTTCGCCTCTGGACTATACTCCTCCGGCTGTGCCTCGTCGCTCCGTCCCACCGGCTCGGTGGACCTCCTCCCTCCCGTGGGCACAGCCTCGGCCCTCTGTCGCTCCGGCTCCGCCGCGGACCTCCAGATCTCCATCTCCGCCTTGGTCGCCAGAGTCTTGGGTTCCGCCTTGGCCCTCCGGATCCGCGGTGTCACCCAAGATCTTCGGCTTTCCGTCTCCGCTTCGGGCTCTCCCACCACCTGCTCCGCCTCCGTTGGTCGGACCCATGGAGTCGTCAGCCTCTCCTCCACCATGGCTCCTCCCTCCATCGGCTCCACCGTGGGATTACATCTTGGCTGCGGCCTGGGTCCCACCTGACTCCTCCTGCTCCAGCCCCTTCCTGTCACCTCCTTGGCTCCTCCCTCCGTCATCACCTCCATGGACTATTCAGTCACCACCCTGGACTCCATCTTTTGCCCTCCTCCCGGGAGTCCGTCCTCCGCCGAAACCCCCTCCTGAGACTGTTTGCTGTTTCCCATTTGTCGGTGCGAGGACACGCCTTCCGGGAGGGGTAATGTCACACCCCCGGACTTTCATGTTGGTTTCTCCCATTTTCCCCCGCAGTTCTGAGTGTTTTGGTTTCTCCCTCATTGTTGTCACCTGGATGTTGTAATCAGTCTGTCTATTTAAGGTGTGTTTTCCCCTGTATTCTTGTCGGTCTTTAATGTTACCACTCCGTGTTCCTGTGTCTCCCTGTTTCCCTTTGGATTTATTAAATGTACGTCTTATATTTACGTCGTTGTTCGTGTGATCCTGCCTGATCTGTGACAATTACGTCGTTGTTCGTGTGTTCCTGCCTAATCCGTGACACCAAGAGGCTCAAATGTTTGAGACAAGTATGTTTGTGCTTTTTCGAGTCTCTTCACATCTTCTTGTTAATATCCCTTTATAAAGATTTGGACTACTTTCAAAGGTAAATGCAAAGAAGGCACTTCATTCCTTATATACTTTTATATACTTTCATATTTTCTCTGCACCACATTTTCTAACAGTGGTTTGGCACCTCCATAGTCCCAGAGCTGAAGCCTCTCTCCGCTCATCTTTGGCTTGACTGAGATCCTAACCCAAACATGACTATTTTTTTTTCTGACCACATTTTAAACAAGTATGTTTGCTAACTGTAATACCTGTAAAATGAGTCATGTTTAAGTGCCAAGCGAGCAGGGGGTTAACAGTGAAGCTGTCGGTTTGTCTGTGATTTGGAGAGCAATTCCTCTGCATCACTGAGTGTCTTTTCTTGACTCTGCAGCAGGTTCCTCCAGCCATTTACATAGACCCCAATGAAGTCGCCCAGCACCTGCCGCTCAAACTCATCAAGAAACTGGAGTTTCCAGAGAGAGTGACGCACGCGGAATCATCAGAGTGACGCGAGCCGGAGCAGAGCACATGCTACAGACTCGAACCCAGAGCCGTGAAACGTCAGCGGAGCCTCAAACTTTCCCAGTGTATTTCAGGTCTCATCACAGTAGTGTGATAAATGATTTTTTTTTCCTCAAGCTCATTGTATTTTACGGTATCTGCATTTATGGTGTATACTGTACACACTCTGAGCTGGAAACTCATTCCTCTCACTAGTGTTTTCTAGGCTGTGTTAGTCTCTGCATTTGTGTTTTTTTTATTTTTGCGTGTCATCTGAGGATAAAGTTTGATGATAACAAGAGAATATGCTGTTGTTTTGTTTATTTTTGTCATGATCTGGGCTGTGGGGTTCCCTTAGCCACCTGAGGTCGCTGTTTCCCTTTCCCTTGCACTGCACTTCCCTGATTGTTTACACCTGTCTTATTGTCATTAACACTGATCAAGCTCACACCTGTTCACAATTATACAGACTTTAAAGCTGCTCATCTCTCACTCATCATTCTGGCTGCATTGTCTTGTAATCTTGTTTCTGTGTTTTACCCTGGCTCAAGACCGTGTTTTCTGTTCTGTTTGCTTTGTGTTTTTAGTTTAGTCGTGTGTGCCGTGTTGGCCTTTTGTTCTGTTATTTTCTCTTTTGTTAATAAATATACTTACCCGCGTTTGGACCCAGATCTCCTCTTTGACACGTGACAATTTTGACATGATGGTCAAGATAAAAAAATTCTCAAGTCAAGTCACCTTTATTTATATAGCGCTTTTAACAATACAGATTGTGTCAAAGCAACTGCACAGTATTTAAACAGCACAATAGTGTGTAAGTAACGCATTATTGTAAATAATCAATTTTCAGTTAAAGGCAGTTCATCAATGAATTTAGTGATATCATCATCCAGTTCAGTTCAAATAGTATACGATATCGCTGGAAAGTGTCCCCAACTAAGCAAGCCAGAGGCGACAGCGGCAAGGAACCAAAACTCCACAGGTGACAGAAATGGAGAAAAAACCTTGGGAGAAACCAGGCTCAGGCCCAGTCATCTGGTTGACATCCACGGCTATTGAAGTCATCTCCAGGTGGTGTTCCATGATCTAAGCTGGGTACGGACTGGATCCGGGGGACTGCAGTGACCATCTGATCTGGATACAGGCTGGATCTGGTGGCTACGGTGACCTTGGAATAAGAATGAAACAGACTAATATTAGCGTAGATGCCATTCTTTTTACGATGCAACGAGTGCATCAGATGTTATGGGAGGTGTTTTCGGTTCCAGTTGACCTAATTAATGCAGCCTAACGATCCTTTAACGGATTTGAGTTATAGGAATGTGATAATGTTTTATGTGTAAGCCAGGTTAAAGAGATGTGTCTTTAATCTAGATTTAAACTGACAGATTGTGTCTGCCTCCCGAACAGTGTTAGGTTGATTGTTCCAGAGTTTAGGCGCTAGATAAGAAAATGATCTGCCACCGGCACTTGATTTTGATATTCTAGGTATTATCAAATTGCCAGAATTTTGAGAACGCAGCGGACGTGAGGGACTATAATGCGATAGAAGTTCGCTCAAGTACTGAGGAGCTAAACCATTGAGGGCTTTATAAGTAATTAGTAAGATTTTAAAATCTATACGATGTTTAATAGGGAGCCAATGCAGTGCTGACAGAACCGGGCTAACAGTCCGGACTGCTGAGCGAATCATCCGGACTGCTGAGCGAATCATTGGTACAACCCTCCCTACCCTTCAAGATCTGTACTTATCCAGAGTACGAAAAAGGGCTGCCAAAATTACTCTGGACCCCTCACATCCAGCACACTCACTTTTTGAACTGTTACCATCCGGTCGGCGCTACAGAGCACTGAGCACTAGAACGACCAGACACCGAAACAGTTTCTTTCCTCAGGCAATCCATCTCATGAACACTTGATCGTGGAACATACAACACTATACATTCTTTATTCATTTTTCCGTTATTTATTTAAAGCACATACTTACTTCCATTCAAATGTCTTTGCTATTTTTGCACATTGTCTGTCTTGTATACCTCTATATTGTTCTTTTTATAATATGTATCGTCTTGTCACTGTCATTCTGTAGCACTGTGGAGCTCTGTCACAAAAACAAATTCCTAGTATGTGCAAACATACCTGGCAATAAAGCTCATTCTGATTCTGATTCTGATTCTGATTCTAATATGGTCATACTTTCTAGTTCTAGTAAGAACTCTAGCTGCTGCATTTTGGACCAGCTGGAGTTTGTTTATTAAGCGTGCAGAACAACCATCCAATAAAGCATTACAGTAATCTACCCTTGAGGTCATGAACGCATAAATTAATGTTTCAGCATTTGACATTGATAGCATAGGTCGTAATTTCGATATATTTTTAAGATGGAAAAATGCGGTTTTGCAAATGCTAGAAATGTGGCTTTCAAAGGAGAGATTGCTATCGAATAGGACGCCTAGGTTCCTAACTGATGACGACGAATTTACAGAGCAGCCATCTAGTATTAGACTGTGTTTTAGGTTATTACTTGTGGAGGTTTTAGGTCCAATAATTAACACCTCTGTTTTTTCAGGATTTAACAGTAAGAAGTTATTCGCCATCCAGTTTTTAATATCAGCTATGCATTCTGTTAGTTTTTCGAATTGATATGTTTTGCCGGGCTACGATGAAATATAGAGCTGAGTATCATCAGCGTAACAATGAAAGCTAACACCATGTTTCCTGATGATATCTCCCAAGGGTAACATGTAAAGCGTAAAAAGTAATGGCCCTAGTACTTAGCCTTTAGATACTCCATACTGCACTTGCGATTTAAATGATACCTCTTCATTTATTGCCAAAAACTGATGACTGTCTGATAAGTACGATTTGAACCATGCCAGTGCACTACCATTAATGTCTACATAATATTCAAGTCTATTTAAAAGAATGTTGTGGTCAATAGTATCAAACGCAGCACTAAGATCCAGTAGCACTAATAGAGAGATGCAACCACGATCGGTTGACAAGAGCAGGTCATTTGTAACTCTAATAAGAGCAGTCTCAGTACTATGGTATGGTCTAAAACCTGACAGGAAATCCTCACGATACCATTTTTCTCTAAGAAGGAGCATAATTGTGAGGATACTACCTTTTCTAGTATCTTTGACAGAAAAGGGAGATTCGAAATTGGTCTGTAGTTAATTAATTCATTGGGGTCAAGTTGTGTTTTTTTAATGAGTGGCTTAATAACAGTCAGTTTGAAGGTTTTGGGGACATATCCTAATGATAATGAAGAATTAATAATATTTATAAGAGGATCTATGACTTCTGGAAGTACCTCCTTTAGTACATTAGATGGAATATGGTCTAACATGCATGTTGTAGGTTTAGATGATTTAACAAGTTTATACAATTCTTCCTCTCCTATAATAGAGAATGAGTGGAATTGTTCCTCAGGAGATCAACAGCGCATTATCTGATGCGATACTGTAGCGGGCGGCTGTATGGCTACAATTTTATCTCTAATATTGTCTTTTTTGGAGGTAAAGTACGTCATAAAGTCATTACTGCTGTGCTGTTGGGAAATGTCTGCACCTGTTGCTGCTATATTTTTAGTTAATTTAACCACAGTATTGAACAAATACCTAGGGTTATGTTTGTTTTCTTCTAAGAGAGATGAAAAGTAATCCGATCTGGCAGTTTTTAATGCTTTTCTATAAGATAAGTTACATTCACGCCAAGCAGTACGAACCTCTAGTTTTGTTTTCCTCCAGTTGCGTTCCATTTTTCGTGCTTTTCTCTTTAGGGCGCGAATGTGATCGTTATACCACGGTGTTACACTGTTTTTCTTAATCTTTTTTAAGCGCACTGGAGCAACTGTATCTAAAGTGCTAGAAAAGAGAGAGTCCATAGTTTCTATTACATCATCAAGTTTTTCTGAGCTATTGGATATGCTGAGGAATTCAGATAAGTCAGGAAGATTACTTACAAAGCAGTCTTTTGTAGTAGAAGTGATGGTTCTACCGTACTTGTAGCAAGGAGTTGAATTTACAGTTTTAGCTATCTGGAGTATACAAGAGACTAGATAATGATCTGAGATATCATCGCTTTGCGGCAGAATTTCAACACCATTAACATAAATTCCATGTGACAGTATTAAATCTAGAGTATGATTTCGGCAATGAGTAGGACCTGACACATTGTCTAACCCCAATAGAGTTCAAAATATCTATAAATGCTGTTCCTAATGCATCTTTTTCATTATCAACATGGATGTTAAAATCACCCACTATTAAGACTTTATCTGCGGCCAACACTAACTCGGATAGAAAATCAGCAAATTCTTTAATAAAGTCTGTATGGTGCCCTGGTGGCCTGTAAACAGTAGCCAGTACAAATGTCACGGGGGATTTATCATTAGTACTTGTTTCTCTGGAAAATGCTATATGAAGCACCATTACTTCAAACGAGTTATATTTGAAGCCCTTTCTCTGAGAGACATTGAGAATATTGCTATAAATAGTAGAAACACCTCCCCCTTTACCTTTTAGACGCGGTTCATGTTTATAACAGTAATCTTGGGGGGTGGACTCGTTTAAAATAATGCAATAGTCTGGTTTTAGCCAGGTTTCTGTCAAACAGAGCACATTTAGCTTATGATCAGTGATCATATCATTTACAAAAAGAGCTTTCATAGAAAGGGACCTGATATTTCAATAAGCCAAGCTTTATCAATTGTTTTCTGTATTATATATATTTTGTATTTGTTGAACATAAATTAAATTGTTAGTCTTGATTTGATTCAGGCGTTTTTTTGTATTTTCTAGCTTGGGGAACAGACACAGTCTCTATAGTGTGATATCTAGGTGAAAGGGTCTCTATGTGCTGAGAATTAACTGATTTCTGTGATGTGAGGCAGCTAGCAGACGGTCGGTTTAGCCAGTCTGTCTGCTTGAATTGTTTTAGTGAATTGTTTTATTAATTGTGTGTTAGTGATCGAGAAAAACTGTAGTAACTCCAGGGCCCGTATCCGTAAAGAATTTTTGTGCAAAAAGTGGCTCCTAGCGGCCAAATTCTAAGAAAATTCTCAGAGTCATGACGTTTTCTTAGAATTTCCCCTAAAAGTGACACGAAAATCCCAGTTAATATAAAAGCTATTCCTCAAGATTCCTAGCGCTTAAAAGGGCTCCTAAGGCAAGATCTGCTAAGAGCAGGGAAGAGGACTTTTAGTGGCTTAGGAGTGCACAGCTGCACAAAATGGCCAACAGAGGAGGCAGGAGAGATGTCCTGCAAACACTGGATGACAGGGAATTATTGAAACTCTACAGATTGGATCGTGCAGGAATCATGTTTGTGGTGGATCTCCTTAGAGATGCAATTACTTCACCAACTCGACGCCACAACGATATTACACCGGAGAAAAAAGTAATCACAGACATTGATAAAAGTTGAGCAGTGTTACCCTCGTTAAGACCACACTGAGTTGTAATGTTGCAATTTCTACTTCATTAAGGACAGCCCCTTGAGATAGGCCATCTTGTTTTCAATGGGGTCCATATGGGAGTGAAAGTACAAAATATGCCAGCTAGGATATTAATATGAGCAAATAAGACACAAATCATTATTTGAACAGGGTGTAATGAGCTTAAGTTTTCACATATTTTAGATTCTAATGTTAGGCTATAACCCCTACAACTTACTATTCATTTTTCAGATATTTTCTTGAATGTGAAATATTATTTACAATTACAGTCTGCATAAGATTAGAGTGTATAATTATGTTTATTGATTTGAGGGTACATCCTTTGCTCATTATCACCAAAAGTTAATTTTCATCAAACTTGTAGGATCAACCAATCACAGCTTTTGAAATGATGACTCATACCTAGCAACGGGGTTAACCACACCTCCTCACTAAGATAGGATTTTCCATCCTTTCCTTGCTCAGAGTTCACTGAAAATGTTCTGGAATCACTTCTAAGCTAAAACTCCTGGCAAGGAATTTTTAGGTTAAGTTAGGAGCTCTCTGAGAGGATTCTCAGAATCTTTAGGGATACGGGCCCAGATGTATTTTTGTGCTGTTTTTTCAAGGAAAATTGGATTGGATCACCCTGATCCAAACGTTGAACCAGTTTAAAAGTTTTATGACATTTTTGTTTTTGAAATCCACCCTTCTGCTGGGATCAGAATAATCCTTTTTTGGTATGCCAATCTTACTAAAACATATTTGAACAACACAAAGTGAGGATTTAATCCAGATCAAAACCAAGATTGGATTTTGTGATCTAATCCAAATTCAGAATCCTTTTTTTTTTCTTTTGAACAACCCATTTTCAAGATTTGATCCAATCCAGCGGCCAAACAGATTACTTCTGAACAATTGTCTCCTGATGCTCGTCTGAAATCTGTTAGAGATGATTGAGGTTTGAGTAAGGATGGGACATTTTGACACTGAGGCTCTTATTACTCTATTGAAGCAGACTGTGTTGAGGCTTGTATCAAATCTCTGTGATCATGTAACCGATGACATTTGAGGCTTCAAACATCACAATGAAATGCCTAAAGTGAGAAGACTCAATCGAATCTTTGGCACGGCTTCACTCATAAGGAGACGTGAAATATGAAAGTGACTGCTATAATTGCAGCAGACCACTAGATGTCACTGGTAGGGTCTATGTTTGAGGCTTTGAAACTTTGAATCTTTTTTTGGTACCATCAGGGGAAATGCCTCAAAAGCTTAACAAGGTGTCATCTGCCCATCTCTAGTTAAGAGATAACAGCACAATATAATCAAAATATGCCAATTCACTGCAATGCAGGTGAAAAACCAGAGGTGCTGCTGGAACGAACTTTTATATCTGTGCTGTGGTGCATTATGGGAAGTGGGAGAAACCAAGTGTAGAGGATGAAGGGTATTTTTGTTATTTTAAAATTTGAATGCCTTACCAATGATAGAATATGTATAAATCACTGAAAAATAATACTTTGTTGATTAGCACATGTAGTTTATAAACTGAGGTTTGGCTATTTGATTTAATTTCTGATTTAACTTCTGTTAGCTTGTGTGGCTGTCAATGGTTTTGCCCATTGCTATAAATGCTCACTAGCTGGGCTGGGCCAGCTAGGTATGTAGTTATTTACTTTGTTTTTAATAATAAATAAATAAATAAATAAATAAATGAGAAAAATACGTTAAAGTAACCTAAAAGTATATGTTATGAGGTAATCATGAGGTATTTTTTGGTTTGTTAACTGTTAAATGTTGAAGGTAGATAAAAACATGTACAACTGATTAAATGTGACAGCTGAACGGCATCAAGAGAGATTGCTGGTGTTTAGGATCTTAGCCTGTATTGTTTGCCTTTTTTCTTCATCTGTTTATTTAATTTATTTGTTTAGGAATTATTTTTCCTACTTTTTGAGCTTTGTGTTTATGTACAGATGTTTCTTTATTGTAATGTGGGCTGTGACTACACAATGATTGGTAAGGTGTGTGTGTGTGTGTGTGTGTGTGTGTGTGTGTGTGTGTGTGTGTGTGTGTGTGTGTGTGTGTGTGTGTGTGTGTGTGTGTGTGTGTGTGTGTGTGTGTGTGTGTGTGTGTGTGTGTGTGTGTGTGTGTGTGTGTGTGTGTGTGTGTGTGTGTGAAGCTCAAATGGAGAGTTTATCATGCTGAGTTTTGGTTTTCAAGTAATTTGCTTTGGTTTTTGCTCTTTCTGATCCTTTTTTCACCGTAGCACTGATTGGTGGTTGTTAAATTGAAGCGTTTTTCTTTTATTACAATTTTGTGGCTTACACATGTTGTACATCAATGACCTTTTGAGTTCATGTGTCTTACGGTGCCTTTATCAAGTGCCTTTTTCTCCTCCAGTGAGTATCAGCATGACTCTTACATCTTATTACTGATGTGACCATGATTTTAGATTATACCAGGGATCCTCAAATCTGGCCACAAGATCTAATTTCCTGCAGAGTTTAGCATGTTCGCGTGTGTTTGATTAGGGTTAGAGCTAATCATTGTCTTTGGTATCATTAAAAAAAAAAGGCACAGGTAGGGGTGTTTGATTAGGGTTGGAGCTCAATTCTACTCTATACTGACATCTTTTGATATGATATTGCTTTGTCTCTGCTACCACCACTATGTCTGGAATGTTTGTTTTACCCCTCCCTTTTAAGCTGAACGGACAGAGTGGCATTGATGGTTAGTGTCGCTTTCTGTACCCTTGCTTTCATACACTTGTAAAATTGTAGTGTCTCAATGCAACCTTTAACCCAACTTTCTTTTGTCTATTTCTTTAACTTCCAGGTTATTAAAGAGTCTAAATGCCTTTTGTAGACACGTGCTCTCTCTGATGTCTGTCATCCTTGTCATCTTAGCCCCATTATCACACTGTGTTTGAGTACATCACCACTGCAGTAGTAGGAGTGAGTAAAGTTTTAAAAGAGACATTTATATGACCGTTTCTTAAATTGTTGGCATATGTTTTTTGACTGGTGCAGTTTAGTAGGCTTACGTTTCAGTTGTCTACTTAAACTGTCTGTATCGTAAAAAAGTTAAAGACATTTTGTTTGTGTTGATTGCTGATAGGTGCACATATCAGAGGTCATCACAACGCTTGATGTCTACTAAAATTTTCCTAAGATATTTCGTTTCTCATTAACCGTGTGTACCTGGTATTCATCACGTTATGGGGACCAAATGTCCCCACAAGGATAGTAATACCAGTAGATTTTGACATTGTGGGGACATTTCTTAGGTCCCCATGAGGAAACAAGCTTATAAATCATGCCCAATGAGTTTTGTTGAGGAAGTAAAAGTGTGCACAATCTCCTGCGAGGGCTAGGTTTAGGTGTAGGGCAATAGAAAATATGGCTTGTACAGTATGAAAACCATTATGCTTATGGAATGTCCCCATAAAACATGTAAACCCAACATGGTTAGCTTACATGCGCTCTACTCCCCATATCGTGTGTGTGTGTCTTGTTGGAATAATTTAAAGATGCTTTGTGTTAATGTCCTTATAGTGTCCTATGTTGAACCTTAGGGAAGGAATTGGGGTCATAACTGCTGCAAGTATTTGAGTGTGCTTTACTGCTTGTAGCAATTTAATTTAGTTTTGTACTGAGTCAAGGGTTTGCTTTCTTTCCCTCCTATGAAAATGTATGCACGCTTATCCGCTGGCATTTGTTTATTTTTTTGGGGGGATGACGAGTCTTGATCTTATCTACCACCTCCCCTTGATCTCTACGGGACAAACTGACATATAACCTTTCACACTCTTTTGGACCGTGACTACATAGAGCAGCCAGTGACAAAGCTATTGTCGCTCACTCCTGCTTTTATCTCTGCCAGTCAGTGGAAACACATCTGTTTTTGGATGACACTGCATACTGTTCTTTCTCCTGTACTCCTTGCTCAACTGGGCAGGTTAAGTATCATGCCATGTGTTAATCATGTCAAAATGTTTAATGTTGTCAATTGTTTTGACTTTGTGGCGGTTGGTAGGTATGCTTGGCAAGTTTTGTGGCTTTTAACCACCTACTGAGATGATGCTGCAAGTTTTGTGGCTTTTAACCACCTACTGAGATGATGCTGTAAGTATTGGTAGCTTATCTGTTTTAATTTCCAGAGTGACTATATTTGTCCCCGTACCAACAGGTCAACTCAATTAATCCTTGGACCAAGGTAAAGTCTCTTTTGTCAACCAGTCTAGTCTAGGCAGTAAGTATGTGTGCTACAAATGCACACAGGCACTTGAGACAATGAAGAGTCTATATAGTATTAATTTCAGTTATTGTACAGGGAAACATCAGAGCGGTTAAATTTGTTCCCATTTTTAACTTTTAGACTTTATTTGTGTTTTTGGCTATAGCTTCAATATGCAACAACTGAGATCAATGTGCGTTTATCCTGTCTTCATGACCGCCAATTGGTGCTTATAATAAAGTTACTGTCTGTTGGTGTGGTTGCTAATCATTTAATCTAGCTGGGTCTTTTAAGATATTTGCTTTCTGTAAGGCATGGTCTCTAAACTTTTCATAATGTGGCGTGTGTGTGTGTGTGTGTGTGTGTGTGTGTGTGTGTGTGTGTGGGTAATTTTATTTTTCCCCTTATGCCTAACAGTATTTGTTTTGAAGTTTGATCCCAGCTGGATCTTCTAATGGTCTCTGGCCTTTGTAAATGTGGAGAACTTTTGTCTTTACTGAACTCCTGATTGAAACTCAAATTTGACTTCTGGTCTTCTGTGTGCATATTGGTTCAAAGCCACCTCTGATCCTACACTATTAGGAGTACTACTTTGTAAGGAGACCTGTGAAGAGGCAAACAGAAGATGGTTGGCCTTTAAGCTCAGTTATTAGATGTTAAGGTTGGCCTAAACTTGTTAGGTCTATAGATACACGTGAGCAGTGTCCATTTAGCAATGTGTTCACGGAAGTACTAAGAATAAGGTTAAAAATGTTAATCCCAAAATGAGAATTGTCATTCAAAACCTGTACAAATAACTCTTCTCCTGTGGAACACGCATTGTATTTTGAAGACTGTCATTGTTTGTTTACTTTAGTTTGCAGTACAGAACTGTCCTGTGGAGAAGGTAAAGTGACTGTTCACCCAAATATGAAATGTTGCTTACTCTGTCAAGTGGTTGCAGTCACCTTCTGGACATGACCCTAACCCTTTTTGGAACGGTTTATAACTAAACTGTTTTCAGAAGTCTATCTATACTCTGGTCAAATTCAGGTCTCATACAAAGCTCAAAATGAGCAAAGGAAAAAGTGACTTCACCCTCGATAAACTTTAATTTTGAGGAAGGTGTTGGAGAACAGGTGTGCTTCTTGCTAATATTTGTCTTCTGCGCAACATTTTTGAATATCATGCAATTACTCATTAAAGTTTGGTGTTTTGTTCTCTAGGTACGCTGGACAACATGGAGCTGAATGTGCTTTCTTAAGATCCACTCGTTGGCTTTGTCTACAGTGTTTTTGGGGAGAAATTCTTTTGCATGAGCTACAAAGTTTTAGATGGTAACCATGGATTTTGTATTTTCTCTTTAAAGGACCAAGGGACCATTTATTGAGAGAAGTGTTGTGGTGGTGGTTTAGAGACCTGACTCTTTTGACTGCAGAGTCTACCAACGCAAGGCTGTAGGTAAGTGCCAGATTCTTTTTGTGTCCTTTTGTGTGGTGGTGGATTAGGGATCCGACTCCATTGATGGCAGAGTCTACCAATGCAAGGCTGTAGATATATATATATATATATATATATATATATATATATATATATATATATATAGATATAGATATAGATATATATACAGTAGTCAACATTCGAAGTGGATCAAAAGAGTTCATCAAAAGTTGTCCTAAGATAAGAACGGATATTCTTTTTGGTTTTAGGACAAATTTGATGAAAGGTTTTGATCCACTTCGAATGTTGACTACTGTATATATATAGATATAGATATAGATATAGATATAGATATAGATATTGATTGATTGATTGATTGATTTTCTGGCTGCCTGGCAGCCATAGCTTCAAAACTGTAGCCTACCAGAGGACACTGACACCTCTGCGGTTTGTCCCAGAGCACGTCACACCAGGAAAAGCAATAAACATGGTTGCTTATCTGTATTCTACAAATAAAATCATCCTTCATGCAAATAACTCCTCCTGAATTTCATACAATTCGGTTGAACCGTATCTTCTACCATATTGTCTTCAGGTCAGCTAGGCATCTTGAAGCTAGATGTGCTGTTATCTACCTTGATGGCATACAGCCATGTGTGCCAATGCAGCCTTTGAACTGATGTTCAGTATACTAATTGATAAGGAGCAGAACAGAAGGCAGTGTCAGTCACTTGCAGGTTTGTATCCAAAAAAGTGTGTGTGTGGGAGGGGTTATTATTTTTTTGCTTGGCAGGGTAGTATTGTCATTTCATTTGTAATGGCCTCTATGTACTTTATGATTTTGCATCCCTTGCAGCATTAAAAATCCAGAAGTCTCAGCCGGTGATGTGATCCTCTCCTTGTTTTGATGACCGAACCTGTGTGAAGACCTGAGGTTCTACCACCGAATGTTCTTGGAACAAGGTTGCAGAAAAGGCACAATGCTGAAGTCCATTGTCTACATTAATGTTCTTTCAGCACAGTGCCTTTTTGTCCCCTTGATTTATTCCTATCATGTAGAACCAGAATGCCCCACTTCCTATTCACCGCTGTCTGGCAATTCCAGAGTCCTAATGCAGGCTTTATTCCAGATGTTGCCCCACTCTACACCTCTTGGGTTTGACTGACCAGGACTTGACCCGAGAACACTAACAGGTTTCATTCTCATTTCTTCAGTAATCCCTTAAATATTTTAGTGAAATTTCATATAGTTACCATCAACTTAAAAAGACCTATGTCTTTTAGATGAGTTGGACAGCTTCTTGAAGTAGTATGTTCTGATGCCCCGTTCCATGATTGCAGTTTACTAATTTTTTTTGGATTAGTCCTTGTTGCTGACAACTTTTAGCACTCTCCTAGGTAAGTCTCATTCCCAATAAGGCTCTTGTCTCATTTGATCTCTAGAAATGTGTGGAGCTTTCTTCACTAAATTGACAAATGCTTGAATGTCAGCTTTGCTTTATTTCCATTTGCGCATTATAGCTTTCGTTTAATAAATTGAGCCATGTGTGCGTGAGCACTTGTGTAGCTATTTTTGTGAGGGCAGTTTTGAGTTTTAGACCATCGGAGTGAGGACAGTTTTGTAAAGTGAGAACATTTTGGCTGGTCCTCACTTTCTGAGACCCCTTCAAAGGACTGTTTGAGGGTCAAGACTTGGTTTTAGGCATCAGGTTATAATTGGGTAAGGGTGTGTTTACATTTTAGTGTATATTATGCAATGTACACTTGCTCAATGTTCAGAAAAACTGCTTTCATTACTAAAGCTGTAATACTCAGCCCTTTAAGTGTCTTTGCTGTAGTCATAACTTATCTTGTTCACATGTCTGAAGAGTCATAATTTTTCTCATTTACATGGTTCTTTTAGAAGTCTCTAAAATTCTGTGAAATTTATGATATATGAACAATATCTCCAGGTACCACATTTCTTTTCAATTTCATTTGGTGTGCCTGCAGTAGCTTCGGATCATTCTTAGTCCATGTAGACCAGAAGAGGTCTACCATGTGTTGAATTTGCATCCATTTTCTGCGTAAATGACCATAGTCTTTCACAAAACTCATGTGATGCATGATTGTTGGTTATTTCTTCAGCAGATGATTTGTAGTCTGTCTCCAAGTGATTTTGGTTATCCGATGGTTTACTAATTGGTTGTTAATAATGGCTTTAACTTCACACAATTGTGTGAAGTCCTTTAATTGTCTAATGAATTGAGATTAAGTGTCACCACTGTTTCACTTTTATTTGATTTGATCTTGACTGGGGCCGGAAATGGTGAATGCTATTGCTCCAGTGTATTCTCATGCGTAGTGACCTATTGAAGTAGAAGTAGTAGTTCTTGTACCTTTTTTTTTTTTTTTTCTTTCTTTCTTTCTTTCTTTCTTTCTTTCTTTCTTTCTTTCTTTCTTTCTTTCTTTTTTTCCTTATGTGCTGCATGGGTCTCTCCTTGTAATGCAAGTCCAGTATTGAGATGATGCCAACCCCTTAGAGGACTGCCGATGATGCCAGCCTTGAAACAACATACAGCACTACACCATTTTGCTACAAGTTTGATTGCAACACATAATCATTACTATTAGTGTTCATCTGTTTTTGATTACACTATTTTTTTATATATTATATTTATACCCTATGTACATCGACTTAACATACAGTAGTCACCACTAATAAGTTACTAAATATACTGTAGTAGCCTACCTTTTTTTTTTTTGTACAGCTGCTTTGCAACGATTTGTATTGTGAAAAGTGCTATACAAATAAACTTGAATTGAATATTCAATGTCATGAACCAAATTCCTGATTTCTTTTCCCTTTTTAAATTTATTTTTATTGTCTTTCATTTGCTGGATGCCAATCATTCTCATTCCCTTCATCAAAGATTGACAGTTGAGTGTATTTGGGCACTCCTTGTGGTTGATGCATCTACTTCACTGCCCTCTTGTGGTCCGTTTGAGTCGGCAGAGTCTTCTGCATTGTCCATGGTTCAGTAATAAAAAATTAATAACGACTTGTTCAAAAATGTTACAGATAGAAATTGTAAGAGTCCTGGTTCAATTGCTATCCCAATAGGTAATTTGTGTGTGTGTGTGTGTGTGTGTGTGTGTGTGTGTGTGTCCCCTCTCCAGTCTAAAGCATTTTGACTAAAGTGTAATGGAGGTCTATAATCTCTTCTCTGATATTTCTGGGGTTGAGTTGAAAGGATTTGACGTTTTAAACCATACGTTTGCAGTATAATTCAGAATACACATGCATAAACATAAAGTTGCTCAGTATTTTTATTTATTTTTTTCACAATTTGTGCTTCTATATTTATGCTTTCTCAAACTTTAATTTCTTTAAACTCGTTTTGAAGATTTGTTTTGGTAATGGGACTATGAAAGTTTTGGTAGCTCAATGCATCTTATATTACAAAACTGTCTTGCAACTATTTGTTCTGTGTCTTGTGCTATGGAATTTATTTTGAGCTCTATCAGCTATCTGTTGTGCACATACCTGATTTGTGTGTGCGTGCGTGTGCGCGCGCTCTTATGCTTTTGTTTCAAGAATTTGATCTTTCAATTTTTTAAACCATACTCTGAACACTGAAGCATTTGCTTTGGTAATGGGACTACGAGAGTTTGGATTATTTAATTGCAGTTATATTGCTTTATCTTGTGCTGTATTTTCATATATATACATACACATATACTTGTGGTCTTGGTCTGTAGCTTGTGCACTTTTATAGCATTAGCATTGATTCAAAAGCCAAGCCTTAGCCTGTTATGATCGAACTTTAATACCTGAATCTACCTGTACAAAGGCTGAATAGAAGACTGTTATATTGCTCTTTTGTTTTTCTTGTCTACTCTTGATGTACGTTCAGCATATTCCTGTTTGTCAGATACATTACTCCAGTTTCATGTGCTGTAACCAGGATTTGACCATAGAACAATGTGATGCACTCTCTCTGCTCTGTTTCTCCAACTTCCTCCAAGAGGTCTTTCAGATCTCTCACCAGAAACTGGGAAGGGTTGGATGACCTGTTTTCTTTCTGTAATATTATGAAGTGTATTGTGCAAAAATACTTTAGAATTTCATATAGTTGGCAACCTTAACTTGACCTTGACCTTAACATTTGCGATGGGTCCCAAGTTGGATGTGTTCCTGCTGTCCTGTTCTATGATGGCAGCTCATTTGTCTTTGATAGTTTCAATGTTCACCTTGATAAGCGTCTTCTCCAGATGAAGTTGTTCTACCCTTATTTGCTGTGTGACCTTTTGGAAATGTGGAGAGCTTTCACAGTATATCAACTAATAAGTCTGGTGTCCATTTGTACATGTGTGCCTAGGTTGAGCCAGGTTCCTGTGAGTGTGGTCATCCTTCCTTCACTGCAGCGTTTGCTCCAACTGTTAAATTAAGCATCAGATGTAATTTAAGTGTGCCCTAAAAGCTTTAGGGCTGGTTGATTTTCATTTTTATTAAGCAAATATTAATGAATTGAGATTAGTTTGTTTGTTAGTGGTGCCACTGTGTATACATTATCCTCCCCATGTGCATTTTAGCACTTTCCCTCCCCATTCATTTTATGCTGATTTTTATACACTGATGCCTTAATCTATGTTTCAATGATACTTTTGTCGTGTGTGTGTTTCCTAAATTTACCCTTGTGCCTTCTGTGGTACGTGTATTTGTAGGCTTATAATGGTCACTTTTTTTTCTGACCACTTTCTAAACATTTGTCTTATTCCTCTTCTTTCTTGCCTTTTGTCTTGTACCTAGCCAGTTTTCTTTGTTCATTTTGGTTTCTTTCCTTTCACGTTTGTTTTCCAGTTTAGCCTTTTGTATGCAGTCATTTATGGACCTCTTATGCTTACTGTAGTTTTATGCCACAAACTAAATTTTATTTAACTTATCTATGGCCTTGTGTGGTTTTGATTTATCATGGTTCACAAGCATTTGAATCTACCTTTTTCTCTTGAATCTGTCTTTTTCTTGTATCTCCTTTTGATGATGTTCTAGAAAAGGTGCTATCACAAGTATGTTCCTCTGAGACTTTAATGTTTTCAAATTTGTTAGTGTTTGAAGGTTTAAAGTCTAGACTCGTGCTGTGTGAGATACTGAACGGAGTCCTCTTTCATGACTTTTTGGGTTTGAAAGGACTAATACACAGTGTGGAGATATCCTCGTAAACTCAGTTGGTTAGGTTTTAAGTGAATGTAAACTTAGAGAAAGAAGTCGTGTAACAGTACATTGAGTAGGTAGTCTATTAGGTCCTTTCAACAGCTGTCTCACTTGTGAAACGAACTTCACAAGTGTTTAATGCTCCATGATGCTGTCATTGCCTCATTTTGGGTAAAAATAGAAAAATAATATTAAAATACTTTTACTGAAAAACTGCTCAAATTACGGCTGCGGTGTGGATGTATTTCAGTATATCTGAGAAAGACCCACGGATGGCGATTTGCAAAACTTGTAATGCTGAAATTTCAAGAGGGGCTGTGTCTGCAGCCGTGCGTGCAGTGATGAGAGCAGAGATCGGCGCATTGCGCGTAGTCAGATGTAGCTTTCAGTGCGTCCGAAACCGCATACTCAATGAGTAGGTACTTGATTTCAATAAGTTCTTAATGAGCACTAAAAGAGTACCTACTCCATAGCCAAATCTCGTTGAGTATGAATGCGTTCCGCCAGGTTGACGTTATCATGTGACCTATGACGTTATAACAAGCGCAACAGCTGATATGAGCAACGGATTTAATTCATCTGTAAATATTTTAATGTTGATGAAATTAGCTTATTTTGGATTGATTTAAGTTTTTATATTTTTAACAATACTAAAATGATCCAGTTTAATCCCTAAAAATATATATATATATATATATTACGAAAACCCCAAATTGTTGTCTTGAATATGTTAATGTGCAAAATTGTTTAAACCACATGCAAAACTCTTAAATATTAGTTTTCCTTTTTGTTGCTGAATTTCTCTCTAGTTTCATCCCTGAAACTTATAACACAAACTACAAATGCAATTTTTAATTCATTATGATTTTATGAATATTATGCTTATTCAAAGATATTTACTCCTTTTTTCTGTATATAATCTTGTACTATGATGTACGCAAACCCATTATATTTATGTTTTCAGTCATGATTGTTCTTTGTTAAAGATACTTAAGCCTTTCCCTGAGCTTGTATGCAATTATAACAATTATAACAATTACAACAATGATAAATGCTGACTGATAATTAATTTTATTTTTTGGTAAAACAATCATGGTTTTTTTTTTTTTCCAATTAAGTAATGATTAAATGCATACATTTAATGAAACTGTTATATTTTATTTACTGACAACAACAGGAAACATGAATAAATTAGTTAAATAATAAATAAAAGTAAACATAAACAAAGACACATGGAACAAAGCTTTATTCAAACATCTCAGTCTTTTAGTCTGAAGAGACCACAGCAACATCTGGTCTAAATGAGGCAACAAGGGCAGGTGGAGTGATGAGGGGCTCATCGATGGCACTAGACCATTTCCAGGATGCTGCTGTGGATTTGTCCTTTCTCACTGCACACACCAGTCTGCAGACATTTCAGATCATACAAAGATGCAGAAATGTAATACAAAAGCTGTCATTTTAATAGCACATAGTCATTTGATCACTGTATTGGAAATAACAAATGATCTTACTTTATTCACTTTTTCCCCACAAGTCAATCTACATAATAATCTGACATAACATCCATCACTCACTCAGATGTCTGTTTCATGTTGTGATGTGCTCATCTGCAATTCTCTTAGAACATTTTCCTGTCATTTGTTAAATAGACATTTAGTAAATGTGATGTACATCTATAAGATGTATATGGTTTATGTAAATCCGCTTTTGAAGACGTACGTGTACTACCTGAAGCTTAATGTTCGCTATAAGTCATAAAACGTTTTTACAACGAAATCACAAATATACTATAATGTTACTGTATAACATCTTGATGCCTTATGCAAATCAGCAGTTTACGATACAGTAGTTCAACATATACGATTTTAAGACAGTGAAACGTGTTTTGGTTTATAATACTCACATTTGTAAACGCTCTCGTCGCTGTTCTCAATCACGTTCGATGATGACGTTTTGGCCTCCTGGGATTGAAAAGTGTCCATCGATGAACACTTCAGAATCTGGGCTGAAGCAGTTGGACATCCGGGGATTTCTTGCCAATTCTTTAATGTATATGAGGTTTCGAATATACTACTTCCTTCACATACTTTTTTTTTCTTTTTTTTTTTTTTCTCTCTTTTCCCCTACTATATAGTAGGTAAATAGGCATATTCGAACGCAAATTAAGTATACGTTTGTCTGAATCTCTTGGGAATTAGTGCATTCACCTACTATTCTCGCCTGCTCTTCAAACATACTTATTCACTTGCCTACTGCTTTTTGCCTACTATATAGTATGGAAGTATGCAGTTTCGAACACAACCAATGGCTTTACATTGGTGTTACGTCACAATATTTTAAAGATGTTTTTTCTATATACTGTAGTTTTATAAATATTTATGTTTTAAACCATGGAATGAGCCAATGGATATCACACAAGAAACGTGAAAACTGCACAATATGTTACAGTGAAAGTGAAAACTGCCAGTGCTTTCAGCATTTGACGTGCATTCTCTCAGAGACAATGAGAGACGATTATACTTCTTATGCTGATATTAATTTAGTCCCATAATATTTTTCTTGTGCCCCGAACATGGTGGGGAAAAAATAAAAAGAAACATATTTTGTGTAAGGTCTGTTCTTGAAATAAAGCTCTTAATTTTCATTGATGACTGCAGAGTTATTAGGGATTAAGAAATTCTTAATTATGATTTCAGGTGGTCTTAAATGTGGGGACTGAAAGACAAGAATTGCGATGAAACTTCAAAAGGCTATCCATTGAAAGAATATGAGCGCTGCACGTTTCAAAGTCATTTGCGGTGCTGCTTTGTGTACCATTCTAAAAGCGCCTCCTGCTGGAAGAGAAACGCGTATAGTTGTAAATGTGAACTGATGGATCCACAAGATAATGTTAGAAAAATTTAAACAATTATACATATTTTACTGCCTTTGTTTAAATTAAGTAATATAATACTTGACTTGATAATTGTTTAAATTAATGTAATTGATTTATTCTTTGAAACTTTAATTCATGCAATTGCAATGTCTTGATTTTAGTAAGATTAGTACACAGTCATATCCATAAATGCAATGGCACTAATAGTTGGCATAATTTTTTCGTTTTTCGGCCTTGGTTTCCTCGTTTTCGGTTTCGGCCAAGAATTTTCTTTTTGGTGCATCCCTAGTAAATAAGTAAAGTGTTGTTAGGCTTCATTAATTGTCAATTGGAACCAGGAAAACTTCCAACGTACTTGTTATATCTTAAGAATAATGACTTGTACGCTAATAGTCTGTTTCTTTCTTATTCCGAGGTCACTGGTCACCTAAGCCTAATCACCCTGATCCAGTCTGTATCCAGATCAGATGGTCACTGCAGTCACCCGGATCCAGTCGAGAGGGTGGATTAGCACCAGAGATGACCCCTAGAGCCCTGAATGTCAGCGGAGACCATGACAACTAGATGAGCCTCAGAGACAGATCTCCAGCGAAGACCTCATCACTTATAGACTGTCATTGGCAACAGAAAACTGGAACCAGACTCTGCTAAATCTGACTTAGTTGCAGCCTGGAATTAAACTGCTGTTTTCGTGTGGCCAGAGGTGAACTACACCCCTGACTGAGCCTGTTCTATTCCAGGTTTTTTATTTATTTATTTATTTATTTATTTATTTATTTGGCCCTTAATTTGTCACCGATGGAGTTTTGGTTTCTTGCCAGTGTTGAGGCTGGTTTTCTTAGTTGGGACATTTACTGTAGCTGACAATATTGCTAGAAATTGTTGTCATCCAGCTTGCTTCAAATAGTATCTGAGTCAATGATGAACTAAGTTTAACTGACAATTGAATGTTTACTATTGTGTTTTTGCATTATCAACACCATTGTTTAATGCTGTAAAGCTGCTTCCTACACTATGTATTGTGCATTTGTTTCTCTTGCGTTGTCATGAATTTATACAGTCCACTCCACTCAGGAAAAGTGTAGCGCTTTTTTTATTTTTTATTTTTTTAAATATAGTACAGTAAACTGCCAGTTAATCAATTTCAGCTTTGACTCTTGACTCATTTATTGATTCCTTTTATTTAATTAATTTCATAGTCTCCAACAAAGCTGCCGGGATTGATGTCATTCTTTGATGCATCCTGATCAAGCAGTGTTGGGTTTAATGTTTGAGAAGCAGACCAGGGTAGTCGGTTACCTGCAGGTACAGATCCAGGACCACAAGTTTTTATGAGATGAGTAGGGGAATCCCAGACATTAGGTGGACGAGATGTCTTAGTCATTTGTTGTCTTTTTAGAGACTTCTTGTGCACATTGTAACCAAAGGTCAGAATTGTTCCTATGATATAGATTTTTGATGTACACTTATGAAATTCTGTCATTACTGTTCTCACAGAATTAGTATTAGTACAGTGGTAAAACATCACTGGAAAGGTCCAGCACTCCTTAATATATAGTTTGTGTGATTTAAAAAAAAAAAAAAAAAAAAAAAAAAAAAAAACCTTCAGTCCCTGTGTCCATTGAAATGGACAATTGTATTGTTTTAAAAAAAGTGTTTTTATGTGCAATGCATGGTTACTGATTGTTCCTAGATCAACCAATCACAAAGAGGATGTGCCTTAACTTAATTTGGGTGGAACATGTTTTCTTCTCTGAAATACCTGGTGATTTGCTTTGAATGCTCTGTGCATCTCTTTTGATTTTTGAGTGGTGAACATTAAGCCTAATTCTGTGTATTTCAGGTAAGATGAGAAGCTTTTTAGATGAGTTGGATGTGTCGCTGTCCTGTTCCTTGATGGCAACTCGCTTGAATTCATTGAGCCTGATGTTGGTGAGTGCTGAAGTTGTTTTTCTTGAATTATGCTCTGCTAGGCTTGTTTGCTGTTTGAAATGTGGAGAGCTTTCTTTGGTAAACTTTTAACTGATTGATCCTGTATTTAAAGTGTTGTCTGCCTTATGTTTCCTTGTACAGTGTTATAATTCTTCATGGAAGTGCTAAGTTTGTTTCCTGCCTGCCTTGTTTTACCCATTTCTGTGGATTATTAAATACCGTTAATTGTGATTCTCACTTGTCTCTGCGTTCCTTGCTTTCGCAGAGGTTGCGTTTATCAAAAATGGTCCGTCATTGATAGCGTAATCTGTCAGAGGCCTTTAAATCTTTCTGAGGATGACCTGTTGTAACTTAAGCGTAACTCCCACCCCTGTCCAGTTGGTGGTGAGTGCGGTCTAGTGTGGCAGCAGAGCACTGGATCCAGAAGAAAAATAAAATTGCCACCAATTTTTTGTGTTCGATTACCCAGAAGTTACATTTTTAAAACCCTGTTTGTTAAAATGACAGACCATGTTGAAGACTAACGCAACCTCTGCTGTGACACTGCAAGTTAGTATTTTATTGTCATTCTTATTCCCTTTATAATGTCGTACTGGTTGTTTTCCCTTCAAAGTCATTATATTTTAGCACATTTTGTCCCATTTCTCACAATCCACATTTAGAAATGTTTTTTTTTATAAAGTCTTTTTCCGTGTGTGTGTGTGCGCGTGCGTGTGTGTGGTTTAAATATACATTTTCCCTTCTGTTCTATAAATTTTTTTTTTACTAATGTCAATGTTTTTGTACTTTTTATAATACTTAAGGTTCTGTAATGGATATTTCAAATGAATGGCTGTAAACTTTTATGTTTGTGTATTTATGCGTCTGTTAGGTTTTTTTTTTTTTCCCTTGGCCTTTATTTCTACTAATGTTTGTGTAGTTTTATGTACTTGTATTGTTTTGAAACTAGTGTTATTTGATTATTTTCAGTTTTTTACAGTGCTCTGTTTTCAATTACTAAGTTAGTTTCCTTTTAATGTGTCCGTGTGGTGTTGTTTGTCAATTTCTGACAGTTTTGTATTTGTAAAAGTATGTTGAGAATTAAAGTGACCTGAATGTACATGGTGTTTGTGTGTTTATTGAATTTTTTTTTATTATTTTGGCTGCAAATTCCTGTCTAGGGGTGAGTTAGGGGTGAGTTAGGGGTGAGTTAGGGGAAAATGGGTCCATAGCTTAGACAAAGTCCAAAACTAGGTTGTGCACTGGCACACACTTCAACTGCCCGCTTTGGAACTTGCCCAGACATGTCCCATGGCTTCCAAAACAGCCCCCAAGGCCCACAAAGCCAAAAAATTATTTTCAAAAATTCCCAAATAGGGTTAAAATCTCTAGGGTTATTCCCTTTAGGTGTATGTGCTCTACTAACTTTAGGGTTAGGATGTGATGGGGTTCCATCACTCAAAAAACGAATCTCCACGTCTTTTTGGACGGAGAACATACTTTTTAAGTCCTCTAAAAATTATGAAAACCTTTTCTGTGGCTCTCTACATCATCCACACTATGATGGAGGCCTGTTTTCATCAGTTCAAGCCTATAACGCGACGTTTCGGATCTTCTTGATCCTTCTTCAGGCGAGCTCGAACTGCAAATGACTGGAATTCTCTACATCAGTCATATAAATACTCATTAGTAGAGGGGCGTGGCCCCCAGCACATCCTATCACCACTCTCAGCACTTTTTGGTGCGTCATAAACTAGTTTAGCACATATATCTATATATTAATTTATATTATTACTCTTTTTATATATTTGTGTATATCTAATAATAAGTAGCCTTAATAGTAAGCACTTTAGGGACCATTTTGGTCACCATGGGACATCTCCTGACAAAATCCCAAAGTGCAGAGACGTGGCACGGGCTTGGTTAGGGGAAAATGGGTCCATAGCTTAGACAAAGTCCAAAACTAGGTTGTGCACTGGCACACACTTCAACTGCCCGCTTTGGAACTTGCCCAGACATGTCCCATGGCTTCCAAAACAGCCCCCAAGGCCCACAAAGCCAAAAAATTATTTTCAAAAATTCCCAAATAGGGTTAAAATCTCTAGGGTTATTCCCTTTAGGTGTATGTGCTCTACTAACTTTAGGGTTAGGATGTGATGGGGTTCCATCACTCAAAAAACGAATCTCCACGTCTTTTTGGACGGAGAACATACTTTTTAAGTCCTCTAAAAATTATGAAAACCTTTTCTGTGGCTCTCTACATCATCCACACTATGATGGAGGCCTGTTTTCATCAGTTCAAGCCTATAACGCGACGTTTCGGATCTTCTTGATCCTTCTTCAGGCGAGCTCGAACTGCAAATGACTGGAATTCTCTACATCAGTCATATAAATACTCATTAGTAGAGGGGCGTGGCCCCCAGCACATCCTATCACCACTCTCAGCACTTTTTGGTGCGTCATAAACTAGTTTAGCACATATATCTATATATTAATTTATATTATTACTCTTTTTATATATTTGTGTATATCTAATAATAAGTAGCCTTAATAGTAAGCACTTTAGGGACCATTTTGGTCACCATGGGACATCTCCTGACAAAATCCCAAAGTGCAGAGACGTGGCACGGGCTTGGTTAGGGGAAAATGGGTCCATAGCTTAGACAAAGTCCAAAACTAGGTTGTGCACTGGCACACACTTCAACTGCCCGCTTTGGAACTTGCCCAGACATGTCCCATGGCTTCCAAAACAGCCCCCAAGGCCCACAAAGCCAAAAAATTATTTTCAAAAATTCCCAAATAGGGTTAAAATCTCTAGGGTTATTCCCTTTAGGTGTATGTGCTCTACTAACTTTAGGGTTAGGATGTGATGGGGTTCCATCACTCAAAAAACGAATCTCCACGTCTTTTTGGACGGAGAACATACTTTTTAAGTCCTCTAAAAATTATGAAAACCTTTTCTGTGGCTCTCTACATCATCCACACTATGATGGAGGCCTGTTTTCATCAGTTCAAGCCTATAACGCGACGTTTCGGATCTTCTTGATCCTTCTTCAGGCGAGCTCGAACTGCAAATGACTGGAATTCTCTACATCAGTCATATAAATACTCATTAGTAGAGGGGCGTGGCCCCCAGCACATCCTATCACCACTCTCAGCACTTTTTGGTGCGTCATAAACTAGTTTAGCACATATATCTATATATTAATTTATATTATTACTCTTTTTATATATTTGTGTATATCTAATAATAAGTAGCCTTAATAGTAAGCACTTTAGGGACCATTTTGGTCACCATGGGACATCTCCTGACAAAATCCCAAAGTGCAGAGACGTGGCACGGGCTTGGTTAGGGGAAAATGGGTCCATAGCTTAGACAAAGTCCAAAACTAGGTTGTGCACTGGCACACACTTCAACTGCCCGCTTTGGAACTTGCCCAGACATGTCCCATGGCTTCCAAAACAGCCCCCAAGGCCCACAAAGCCAAAAAATTATTTTCAAAAATTCCCAAATAGGGTTAAAATCTCTAGGGTTATTCCCTTTAGGTGTATGTGCTCTACTAACTTTAGGGTTAGGATGTGATGGGGTTCCATCACTCAAAAAACGAATCTCCACGTCTTTTTGGACGGAGAACATACTTTTTAAGTCCTCTAAAAATTATGAAAACCTTTTCTGTGGCTCTCTACATCATCCACACTATGATGGAGGCCTGTTTTCATCAGTTCAAGCCTATAACGCGACGTTTCGGATCTTCTTGATCCTTCTTCAGGCGAGCTCGAACTGCAAATGACTGGAATTCTCTACATCAGTCATATAAATACTCATTAGTAGAGGGGCGTGGCCCCCAGCACATCCTATCACCACTCTCAGCACTTTTTGGTGCGTCATAAACTAGTTTAGCACATATATCTATATATTAATTTATATTATTACTCTTTTTATATATTTGTGTATATCTAATAATAAGTAGCCTTAATAGTAAGCACTTTAGGGACCATTTTGGTCACCATGGGACATCTCCTGACAAAATCCCAAAGTGCAGAGACGTGGCACGGGCTTGGTTAGGGGAAAATGGGTCCATAGCTTAGACAAAGTCCAAAACTAGGTTGTGCACTGGCACACACTTCAACTGCCCGCTTTGGAACTTGCCCAGACATGTCCCATGGCTTCCAAAACAGCCCCCAAGGCCCACAAAGCCAAAAAATTATTTTCAAAAATTCCCAAATAGGGTTAAAATCTCTAGGGTTATTCCCTTTAGGTGTATGTGCTCTACTAACTTTAGGGTTAGGATGTGATGGGGTTCCATCACTCAAAAAACGAATCTCCACGTCTTTTTGGACGGAGAACATACTTTTTAAGTCCTCTAAAAATTATGAAAACCTTTTCTGTGGCTCTCTACATCATCCACACTATGATGGAGGCCTGTTTTCATCAGTTCAAGCCTATAACGCGACGTTTCGGATCTTCTTGATCCTTCTTCAGGCGAGCTCGAACTGCAAATGACTGGAATTCTCTACATCAGTCATATAAATACTCATTAGTAGAGGGGCGTGGCCCCCAGCACATCCTATCACCACTCTCAGCACTTTTTGGTGCGTCATAAACTAGTTTAGCACATATATCTATATATTAATTTATATTATTACTCTTTTTATATATTTGTGTATATCTAATAATAAGTAGCCTTAATAGTAAGCACTTTAGGGACCATTTTGGTCACCATGGGACATCTCCTGACAAAATCCCAAAGTGCAGAGACGTGGCACGGGCTTGGTTAGGGGAAAATGGGTCCATAGCTTAGACAAAGTCCAAAACTAGGTTGTGCACTGGCACACACTTCAACTGCCCGCTTTGGAACTTGCCCAGACATGTCCCATGGCTTCCAAAACAGCCCCCAAGGCCCACAAAGCCAAAAAATTATTTTCAAAAATTCCCAAATAGGGTTAAAATCTCTAGGGTTATTCCCTTTAGGTGTATGTGCTCTACTAACTTTAGGGTTAGGATGTGATGGGGTTCCATCACTCAAAAAACGAATCTCCACGTCTTTTTGGACGGAGAACATACTTTTTAAGTCCTCTAAAAATTATGAAAACCTTTTCTGTGGCTCTCTACATCATCCACACTATGATGGAGGCCTGTTTTCATCAGTTCAAGCCTATAACGCGACGTTTCGGATCTTCTTGATCCTTCTTCAGGCGAGCTCGAACTGCAAATGACTGGAATTCTCTACATCAGTCATATAAATACTCATTAGTAGAGGGGCGTGGCCCCCAGCACATCCTATCACCACTCTCAGCACTTTTTGGTGCGTCATAAACTAGTTTAGCACATATATCTATATATTAATTTATATTATTACTCTTTTTATATATTTGTGTATATCTAATAATAAGTAGCCTTAATAGTAAGCACTTTAGGGACCATTTTGGTCACCATGGGACATCTCCTGACAAAATCCCAAAGTGCAGAGACGTGGCACGGGCTTGGTTAGGGGAAAATGGGTCCATAGCTTAGACAAAGTCCAAAACTAGGTTGTGCACTGGCACACACTTCAACTGCCCGCTTTGGAACTTGCCCAGACATGTCCCATGGCTTCCAAAACAGCCCCCAAGGCCCACAAAGCCAAAAAATTATTTTCAAAAATTCCCAAATAGGGTTAAAATCTCTAGGGTTATTCCCTTTAGGTGTATGTGCTCTACTAACTTTAGGGTTAGGATGTGATGGGGTTCCATCACTCAAAAAACGAATCTCCACGTCTTTTTGGACGGAGAACATACTTTTTAAGTCCTCTAAAAATTATGAAAACCTTTTCTGTGGCTCTCTACATCATCCACACTATGATGGAGGCCTGTTTTCATCAGTTCAAGCCTATAACGCGACGTTTCGGATCTTCTTGATCCTTCTTCAGGCGAGCTCGAACTGCAAATGACTGGAATTCTCTACATCAGTCATATAAATACTCATTAGTAGAGGGGCGTGGCCCCCAGCACATCCTATCACCACTCTCAGCACTTTTTGGTGCGTCATAAACTAGTTTAGCACATATATCTATATATTAATTTATATTATTACTCTTTTTATATATTTGTGTATATCTAATAATAAGTAGCCTTAATAGTAAGCACTTTAGGGACCATTTTGGTCACCATGGGACATCTCCTGACAAAATCCCAAAGTGCAGAGACGTGGCACGGGCTTGGTTAGGGGAAAATGGGTCCATAGCTTAGACAAAGTCCAAAACTAGGTTGTGCACTGGCACACACTTCAACTGCCCGCTTTGGAACTTGCCCAGACATGTCCCATGGCTTCCAAAACAGCCCCCAAGGCCCACAAAGCCAAAAAATTATTTTCAAAAATTCCCAAATAGGGTTAAAATCTCTAGGGTTATTCCCTTTAGGTGTATGTGCTCTACTAACTTTAGGGTTAGGATGTGATGGGGTTCCATCACTCAAAAAACGAATCTCCACGTCTTTTTGGACGGAGAACATACTTTTTAAGTCCTCTAAAAATTATGAAAACCTTTTCTGTGGCTCTCTACATCATCCACACTATGATGGAGGCCTGTTTTCATCAGTTCAAGCCTATAACGCGACGTTTCGGATCTTCTTGATCCTTCTTCAGGCGAGCTCGAACTGCAAATGACTGGAATTCTCTACATCAGTCATATAAATACTCATTAGTAGAGGGGCGTGGCCCCCAGCACATCCTATCACCACTCTCAGCACTTTTTGGTGCGTCATAAACTAGTTTAGCACATATATCTATATATTAATTTATATTATTACTCTTTTTATATATTTGTGTATATCTAATAATAAGTAGCCTTAATAGTAAGCACTTTAGGGACCATTTTGGTCACCATGGGACATCTCCTGACAAAATCCCAAAGTGCAGAGACGTGGCACGGGCTTGGTTAGGGGAAAATGGGTCCATAGCTTAGACAAAGTCCAAAACTAGGTTGTGCACTGGCACACACTTCAACTGCCCGCTTTGGAACTTGCCCAGACATGTCCCATGGCTTCCAAAACAGCCCCCAAGGCCCACAAAGCCAAAAAATTATTTTCAAAAATTCCCAAATAGGGTTAAAATCTCTAGGGTTATTCCCTTTAGGTGTATGTGCTCTACTAACTTTAGGGTTAGGATGTGATGGGGTTCCATCACTCAAAAAACGAATCTCCACGTCTTTTTGGACGGAGAACATACTTTTTAAGTCCTCTAAAAATTATGAAAACCTTTTCTGTGGCTCTCTACATCATCCACACTATGATGGAGGCCTGTTTTCATCAGTTCAAGCCTATAACGCGACGTTTCGGATCTTCTTGATCCTTCTTCAGGCGAGCTCGAACTGCAAATGACTGGAATTCTCTACATCAGTCATATAAATACTCATTAGTAGAGGGGCGTGGCCCCCAGCACATCCTATCACCACTCTCAGCACTTTTTGGTGCGTCATAAACTAGTTTAGCACATATATCTATATATTAATTTATATTATTACTCTTTTTATATATTTGTGTATATCTAATAATAAGTAGCCTTAATAGTAAGCACTTTAGGGACCATTTTGGTCACCATGGGACATCTCCTGACAAAATCCCAAAGTGCAGAGACGTGGCACGGGCTTGGTTAGGGGAAAATGGGTCCATAGCTTAGACAAAGTCCAAAACTAGGTTGTGCACTGGCACACACTTCAACTGCCCGCTTTGGAACTTGCCCAGACATGTCCCATGGCTTCCAAAACAGCCCCCAAGGCCCACAAAGCCAAAAAATTATTTTCAAAAATTCCCAAATAGGGTTAAAATCTCTAGGGTTATTCCCTTTAGGTGTATGTGCTCTACTAACTTTAGGGTTAGGATGTGATGGGGTTCCATCACTCAAAAAACGAATCTCCACGTCTTTTTGGACGGAGAACATACTTTTTAAGTCCTCTAAAAATTATGAAAACCTTTTCTGTGGCTCTCTACATCATCCACACTATGATGGAGGCCTGTTTTCATCAGTTCAAGCCTATAACGCGACGTTTCGGATCTTCTTGATCCTTCTTCAGGCGAGCTCGAACTGCAAATGACTGGAATTCTCTACATCAGTCATATAAATACTCATTAGTAGAGGGGCGTGGCCCCCAGCACATCCTATCACCACTCTCAGCACTTTTTGGTGCGTCATAAACTAGTTTAGCACATATATCTATATATTAATTTATATTATTACTCTTTTTATATATTTGTGTATATCTAATAATAAGTAGCCTTAATAGTAAGCACTTTAGGGACCATTTTGGTCACCATGGGACATCTCCTGACAAAATCCCAAAGTGCAGAGACGTGGCACGGGCTTGGTTAGGGGAAAATGGGTCCATAGCTTAGACAAAGTCCAAAACTAGGTTGTGCACTGGCACACACTTCAACTGCCCGCTTTGGAACTTGCCCAGACATGTCCCATGGCTTCCAAAACAGCCCCCAAGGCCCACAAAGCCAAAAAATTATTTTCAAAAATTCCCAAATAGGGTTAAAATCTCTAGGGTTATTCCCTTTAGGTGTATGTGCTCTACTAACTTTAGGGTTAGGATGTGATGGGGTTCCATCACTCAAAAAACGAATCTCCACGTCTTTTTGGACGGAGAACATACTTTTTAAGTCCTCTAAAAATTATGAAAACCTTTTCTGTGGCTCTCTACATCATCCACACTATGATGGAGGCCTGTTTTCATCAGTTCAAGCCTATAACGCGACGTTTCGGATCTTCTTGATCCTTCTTCAGGCGAGCTCGAACTGCAAATGACTGGAATTCTCTACATCAGTCATATAAATACTCATTAGTAGAGGGGCGTGGCCCCCAGCACATCCTATCACCACTCTCAGCACTTTTTGGTGCGTCATAAACTAGTTTAGCACATATATCTATATATTAATTTATATTATTACTCTTTTTATATATTTGTGTATATCTAATAATAAGTAGCCTTAATAGTAAGCACTTTAGGGACCATTTTGGTCACCATGGGACATCTCCTGACAAAATCCCAAAGTGCAGAGACGTGGCACGGGCTTGGTTAGGGGAAAATGGGTCCATAGCTTAGACAAAGTCCAAAACTAGGTTGTGCACTGGCACACACTTCAACTGCCCGCTTTGGAACTTGCCCAGACATGTCCCATGGCTTCCAAAACAGCCCCCAAGGCCCACAAAGCCAAAAAATTATTTTCAAAAATTCCCAAATAGGGTTAAAATCTCTAGGGTTATTCCCTTTAGGTGTATGTGCTCTACTAACTTTAGGGTTAGGATGTGATGGGGTTCCATCACTCAAAAAACGAATCTCCACGTCTTTTTGGACGGAGAACATACTTTTTAAGTCCTCTAAAAATTATGAAAACCTTTTCTGTGGCTCTCTACATCATCCACACTATGATGGAGGCCTGTTTTCATCAGTTCAAGCCTATAACGCGACGTTTCGGATCTTCTTGATCCTTCTTCAGGCGAGCTCGAACTGCAAATGACTGGAATTCTCTACATCAGTCATATAAATACTCATTAGTAGAGGGGCGTGGCCCCCAGCACATCCTATCACCACTCTCAGCACTTTTTGGTGCGTCATAAACTAGTTTAGCACATATATCTATATATTAATTTATATTATTACTCTTTTTATATATTTGTGTATATCTAATAATAAGTAGCCTTAATAGTAAGCACTTTAGGGACCATTTTGGTCACCATGGGACATCTCCTGACAAAATCCCAAAGTGCAGAGACGTGGCACGGGCTTGGTTAGGGGAAAATGGGTCCATAGCTTAGACAAAGTCCAAAACTAGGTTGTGCACTGGCACACACTTCAACTGCCCGCTTTGGAACTTGCCCAGACATGTCCCATGGCTTCCAAAACAGCCCCCAAGGCCCACAAAGCCAAAAAATTATTTTCAAAAATTCCCAAATAGGGTTAAAATCTCTAGGGTTATTCCCTTTAGGTGTATGTGCTCTACTAACTTTAGGGTTAGGATGTGATGGGGTTCCATCACTCAAAAAACGAATCTCCACGTCTTTTTGGACGGAGAACATACTTTTTAAGTCCTCTAAAAATTATGAAAACCTTTTCTGTGGCTCTCTACATCATCCACACTATGATGGAGGCCTGTTTTCATCAGTTCAAGCCTATAACGCGACGTTTCGGATCTTCTTGATCCTTCTTCAGGCGAGCTCGAACTGCAAATGACTGGAATTCTCTACATCAGTCATATAAATACTCATTAGTAGAGGGGCGTGGCCCCCAGCACATCCTATCACCACTCTCAGCACTTTTTGGTGCGTCATAAACTAGTTTAGCACATATATCTATATATTAATTTATATTATTACTCTTTTTATATATTTGTGTATATCTAATAATAAGTAGCCTTAATAGTAAGCACTTTAGGGACCATTTTGGTCACCATGGGACATCTCCTGACAAAATCCCAAAGTGCAGAGACGTGGCACGGGCTTGGTTAGGGGAAAATGGGTCCATAGCTTAGACAAAGTCCAAAACTAGGTTGTGCACTGGCACACACTTCAACTGCCCGCTTTGGAACTTGCCCAGACATGTCCCATGGCTTCCAAAACAGCCCCCAAGGCCCACAAAGCCAAAAAATTATTTTCAAAAATTCCCAAATAGGGTTAAAATCTCTAGGGTTATTCCCTTTAGGTGTATGTGCTCTACTAACTTTAGGGTTAGGATGTGATGGGGTTCCATCACTCAAAAAACGAATCTCCACGTCTTTTTGGACGGAGAACATACTTTTTAAGTCCTCTAAAAATTATGAAAACCTTTTCTGTGGCTCTCTACATCATCCACACTATGATGGAGGCCTGTTTTCATCAGTTCAAGCCTATAACGCGACGTTTCGGATCTTCTTGATCCTTCTTCAGGCGAGCTCGAACTGCAAATGACTGGAATTCTCTACATCAGTCATATAAATACTCATTAGTAGAGGGGCGTGGCCCCCAGCACATCCTATCACCACTCTCAGCACTTTTTGGTGCGTCATAAACTAGTTTAGCACATATATCTATATATTAATTTATATTATTACTCTTTTTATATATTTGTGTATATCTAATAATAAGTAGCCTTAATAGTAAGCACTTTAGGGACCATTTTGGTCACCATGGGACATCTCCTGACAAAATCCCAAAGTGCAGAGACGTGGCACGGGCTTGGTTAGGGGAAAATGGGTCCATAGCTTAGACAAAGTCCAAAACTAGGTTGTGCACTGGCACACACTTCAACTGCCCGCTTTGGAACTTGCCCAGACATGTCCCATGGCTTCCAAAACAGCCCCCAAGGCCCACAAAGCCAAAAAATTATTTTCAAAAATTCCCAAATAGGGTTAAAATCTCTAGGGTTATTCCCTTTAGGTGTATGTGCTCTACTAACTTTAGGGTTAGGATGTGATGGGGTTCCATCACTCAAAAAACGAATCTCCACGTCTTTTTGGACGGAGAACATACTTTTTAAGTCCTCTAAAAATTATGAAAACCTTTTCTGTGGCTCTCTACATCATCCACACTATGATGGAGGCCTGTTTTCATCAGTTCAAGCCTATAACGCGACGTTTCGGATCTTCTTGATCCTTCTTCAGGCGAGCTCGAACTGCAAATGACTGGAATTCTCTACATCAGTCATATAAATACTCATTAGTAGAGGGGCGTGGCCCCCAGCACATCCTATCACCACTCTCAGCACTTTTTGGTGCGTCATAAACTAGTTTAGCACATATATCTATATATTAATTTATATTATTACTCTTTTTATATATTTGTGTATATCTAATAATAAGTAGCCTTAATAGTAAGCACTTTAGGGACCATTTTGGTCACCATGGGACATCTCCTGACAAAATCCCAAAGTGCAGAGACGTGGCACGGGCTTGGTTAGGGGAAAATGGGTCCATAGCTTAGACAAAGTCCAAAACTAGGTTGTGCACTGGCACACACTTCAACTGCCCGCTTTGGAACTTGCCCAGACATGTCCCATGGCTTCCAAAACAGCCCCCAAGGCCCACAAAGCCAAAAAATTATTTTCAAAAATTCCCAAATAGGGTTAAAATCTCTAGGGTTATTCCCTTTAGGTGTATGTGCTCTACTAACTTTAGGGTTAGGATGTGATGGGGTTCCATCACTCAAAAAACGAATCTCCACGTCTTTTTGGACGGAGAACATACTTTTTAAGTCCTCTAAAAATTATGAAAACCTTTTCTGTGGCTCTCTACATCATCCACACTATGATGGAGGCCTGTTTTCATCAGTTCAAGCCTATAACGCGACGTTTCGGATCTTCTTGATCCTTCTTCAGGCGAGCTCGAACTGCAAATGACTGGAATTCTCTACATCAGTCATATAAATACTCATTAGTAGAGGGGCGTGGCCCCCAGCACATCCTATCACCACTCTCAGCACTTTTTGGTGCGTCATAAACTAGTTTAGCACATATATCTATATATTAATTTATATTATTACTCTTTTTATATATTTGTGTATATCTAATAATAAGTAGCCTTAATAGTAAGCACTTTAGGGACCATTTTGGTCACCATGGGACATCTCCTGACAAAATCCCAAAGTGCAGAGACGTGGCACGGGCTTGGTTAGGGGAAAATGGGTCCATAGCTTAGACAAAGTCCAAAACTAGGTTGTGCACTGGCACACACTTCAACTGCCCGCTTTGGAACTTGCCCAGACATGTCCCATGGCTTCCAAAACAGCCCCCAAGGCCCACAAAGCCAAAAAATTATTTTCAAAAATTCCCAAATAGGGTTAAAATCTCTAGGGTTATTCCCTTTAGGTGTATGTGCTCTACTAACTTTAGGGTTAGGATGTGATGGGGTTCCATCACTCAAAAAACGAATCTCCACGTCTTTTTGGACGGAGAACATACTTTTTAAGTCCTCTAAAAATTATGAAAACCTTTTCTGTGGCTCTCTACATCATCCACACTATGATGGAGGCCTGTTTTCATCAGTTCAAGCCTATAACGCGACGTTTCGGATCTTCTTGATCCTTCTTCAGGCGAGCTCGAACTGCAAATGACTGGAATTCTCTACATCAGTCATATAAATACTCATTAGTAGAGGGGCGTGGCCCCCAGCACATCCTATCACCACTCTCAGCACTTTTTGGTGCGTCATAAACTAGTTTAGCACATATATCTATATATTAATTTATATTATTACTCTTTTTATATATTTGTGTATATCTAATAATAAGTAGCCTTAATAGTAAGCACTTTAGGGACCATTTTGGTCACCATGGGACATCTCCTGACAAAATCCCAAAGTGCAGAGACGTGGCACGGGCTTGGTTAGGGGAAAATGGGTCCATAGCTTAGACAAAGTCCAAAACTAGGTTGTGCACTGGCACACACTTCAACTGCCCGCTTTGGAACTTGCCCAGACATGTCCCATGGCTTCCAAAACAGCCCCCAAGGCCCACAAAGCCAAAAAATTATTTTCAAAAATTCCCAAATAGGGTTAAAATCTCTAGGGTTATTCCCTTTAGGTGTATGTGCTCTACTAACTTTAGGGTTAGGATGTGATGGGGTTCCATCACTCAAAAAACGAATCTCCACGTCTTTTTGGACGGAGAACATACTTTTTAAGTCCTCTAAAAATTATGAAAACCTTTTCTGTGGCTCTCTACATCATCCACACTATGATGGAGGCCTGTTTTCATCAGTTCAAGCCTATAACGCGACGTTTCGGATCTTCTTGATCCTTCTTCAGGCGAGCTCGAACTGCAAATGACTGGAATTCTCTACATCAGTCATATAAATACTCATTAGTAGAGGGGCGTGGCCCCCAGCACATCCTATCACCACTCTCAGCACTTTTTGGTGCGTCATAAACTAGTTTAGCACATATATCTATATATTAATTTATATTATTACTCTTTTTATATATTTGTGTATATCTAATAATAAGTAGCCTTAATAGTAAGCACTTTAGGGACCATTTTGGTCACCATGGGACATCTCCTGACAAAATCCCAAAGTGCAGAGACGTGGCACGGGCTTGGTTAGGGGAAAATGGGTCCATAGCTTAGACAAAGTCCAAAACTAGGTTGTGCACTGGCACACACTTCAACTGCCCGCTTTGGAACTTGCCCAGACATGTCCCATGGCTTCCAAAACAGCCCCCAAGGCCCACAAAGCCAAAAAATTATTTTCAAAAATTCCCAAATAGGGTTAAAATCTCTAGGGTTATTCCCTTTAGGTGTATGTGCTCTACTAACTTTAGGGTTAGGATGTGATGGGGTTCCATCACTCAAAAAACGAATCTCCACGTCTTTTTGGACGGAGAACATACTTTTTAAGTCCTCTAAAAATTATGAAAACCTTTTCTGTGGCTCTCTACATCATCCACACTATGATGGAGGCCTGTTTTCATCAGTTCAAGCCTATAACGCGACGTTTCGGATCTTCTTGATCCTTCTTCAGGCGAGCTCGAACTGCAAATGACTGGAATTCTCTACATCAGTCATATAAATACTCATTAGTAGAGGGGCGTGGCCCCCAGCACATCCTATCACCACTCTCAGCACTTTTTGGTGCGTCATAAACTAGTTTAGCACATATATCTATATATTAATTTATATTATTACTCTTTTTATATATTTGTGTATATCTAATAATAAGTAGCCTTAATAGTAAGCACTTTAGGGACCATTTTGGTCACCATGGGACATCTCCTGACAAAATCCCAAAGTGCAGAGACGTGGCACGGGCTTGGTTAGGGGAAAATGGGTCCATAGCTTAGACAAAGTCCAAAACTAGGTTGTGCACTGGCACACACTTCAACTGCCCGCTTTGGAACTTGCCCAGACATGTCCCATGGCTTCCAAAACAGCCCCCAAGGCCCACAAAGCCAAAAAATTATTTTCAAAAATTCCCAAATAGGGTTAAAATCTCTAGGGTTATTCCCTTTAGGTGTATGTGCTCTACTAACTTTAGGGTTAGGATGTGATGGGGTTCCATCACTCAAAAAACGAATCTCCACGTCTTTTTGGACGGAGAACATACTTTTTAAGTCCTCTAAAAATTATGAAAACCTTTTCTGTGGCTCTCTACATCATCCACACTATGATGGAGGCCTGTTTTCATCAGTTCAAGCCTATAACGCGACGTTTCGGATCTTCTTGATCCTTCTTCAGGCGAGCTCGAACTGCAAATGACTGGAATTCTCTACATCAGTCATATAAATACTCATTAGTAGAGGGGCGTGGCCCCCAGCACATCCTATCACCACTCTCAGCACTTTTTGGTGCGTCATAAACTAGTTTAGCACATATATCTATATATTAATTTATATTATTACTCTTTTTATATATTTGTGTATATCTAATAATAAGTAGCCTTAATAGTAAGCACTTTAGGGACCATTTTGGTCACCATGGGACATCTCCTGACAAAATCCCAAAGTGCAGAGACGTGGCACGGGCTTGGTTAGGGGAAAATGGGTCCATAGCTTAGACAAAGTCCAAAACTAGGTTGTGCACTGGCACACACTTCAACTGCCCGCTTTGGAACTTGCCCAGACATGTCCCATGGCTTCCAAAACAGCCCCCAAGGCCCACAAAGCCAAAAAATTATTTTCAAAAATTCCCAAATAGGGTTAAAATCTCTAGGGTTATTCCCTTTAGGTGTATGTGCTCTACTAACTTTAGGGTTAGGATGTGATGGGGTTCCATCACTCAAAAAACGAATCTCCACGTCTTTTTGGACGGAGAACATACTTTTTAAGTCCTCTAAAAATTATGAAAACCTTTTCTGTGGCTCTCTACATCATCCACACTATGATGGAGGCCTGTTTTCATCAGTTCAAGCCTATAACGCGACGTTTCGGATCTTCTTGATCCTTCTTCAGGCGAGCTCGAACTGCAAATGACTGGAATTCTCTACATCAGTCATATAAATACTCATTAGTAGAGGGGCGTGGCCCCCAGCACATCCTATCACCACTCTCAGCACTTTTTGGTGCGTCATAAACTAGTTTAGCACATATATCTATATATTAATTTATATTATTACTCTTTTTATATATTTGTGTATATCTAATAATAAGTAGCCTTAATAGTAAGCACTTTAGGGACCATTTTGGTCACCATGGGACATCTCCTGACAAAATCCCAAAGTGCAGAGACGTGGCACGGGCTTGGTTAGGGGAAAATGGGTCCATAGCTTAGACAAAGTCCAAAACTAGGTTGTGCACTGGCACACACTTCAACTGCCCGCTTTGGAACTTGCCCAGACATGTCCCATGGCTTCCAAAACAGCCCCCAAGGCCCACAAAGCCAAAAAATTATTTTCAAAAATTCCCAAATAGGGTTAAAATCTCTAGGGTTATTCCCTTTAGGTGTATGTGCTCTACTAACTTTAGGGTTAGGATGTGATGGGGTTCCATCACTCAAAAAACGAATCTCCACGTCTTTTTGGACGGAGAACATACTTTTTAAGTCCTCTAAAAATTATGAAAACCTTTTCTGTGGCTCTCTACATCATCCACACTATGATGGAGGCCTGTTTTCATCAGTTCAAGCCTATAACGCGACGTTTCGGATCTTCTTGATCCTTCTTCAGGCGAGCTCGAACTGCAAATGACTGGAATTCTCTACATCAGTCATATAAATACTCATTAGTAGAGGGGCGTGGCCCCCAGCACATCCTATCACCACTCTCAGCACTTTTTGGTGCGTCATAAACTAGTTTAGCACATATATCTATATATTAATTTATATTATTACTCTTTTTATATATTTGTGTATATCTAATAATAAGTAGCCTTAATAGTAAGCACTTTAGGGACCATTTTGGTCACCATGGGACATCTCCTGACAAAATCCCAAAGTGCAGAGACGTGGCACGGGCTTGGTTAGGGGAAAATGGGTCCATAGCTTAGACAAAGTCCAAAACTAGGTTGTGCACTGGCACACACTTCAACTGCCCGCTTTGGAACTTGCCCAGACATGTCCCATGGCTTCCAAAACAGCCCCCAAGGCCCACAAAGCCAAAAAATTATTTTCAAAAATTCCCAAATAGGGTTAAAATCTCTAGGGTTATTCCCTTTAGGTGTATGTGCTCTACTAACTTTAGGGTTAGGATGTGATGGGGTTCCATCACTCAAAAAACGAATCTCCACGTCTTTTTGGACGGAGAACATACTTTTTAAGTCCTCTAAAAATTATGAAAACCTTTTCTGTGGCTCTCTACATCATCCACACTATGATGGAGGCCTGTTTTCATCAGTTCAAGCCTATAACGCGACGTTTCGGATCTTCTTGATCCTTCTTCAGGCGAGCTCGAACTGCAAATGACTGGAATTCTCTACATCAGTCATATAAATACTCATTAGTAGAGGGGCGTGGCCCCCAGCACATCCTATCACCACTCTCAGCACTTTTTGGTGCGTCATAAACTAGTTTAGCACATATATCTATATATTAATTTATATTATTACTCTTTTTATATATTTGTGTATATCTAATAATAAGTAGCCTTAATAGTAAGCACTTTAGGGACCATTTTGGTCACCATGGGACATCTCCTGACAAAATCCCAAAGTGCAGAGACGTGGCACGGGCTTGGTTAGGGGAAAATGGGTCCATAGCTTAGACAAAGTCCAAAACTAGGTTGTGCACTGGCACACACTTCAACTGCCCGCTTTGGAACTTGCCCAGACATGTCCCATGGCTTCCAAAACAGCCCCCAAGGCCCACAAAGCCAAAAAATTATTTTCAAAAATTCCCAAATAGGGTTAAAATCTCTAGGGTTATTCCCTTTAGGTGTATGTGCTCTACTAACTTTAGGGTTAGGATGTGATGGGGTTCCATCACTCAAAAAACGAATCTCCACGTCTTTTTGGACGGAGAACATACTTTTTAAGTCCTCTAAAAATTATGAAAACCTTTTCTGTGGCTCTCTACATCATCCACACTATGATGGAGGCCTGTTTTCATCAGTTCAAGCCTATAACGCGACGTTTCGGATCTTCTTGATCCTTCTTCAGGCGAGCTCGAACTGCAAATGACTGGAATTCTCTACATCAGTCATATAAATACTCATTAGTAGAGGGGCGTGGCCCCCAGCACATCCTATCACCACTCTCAGCACTTTTTGGTGCGTCATAAACTAGTTTAGCACATATATCTATATATTAATTTATATTATTACTCTTTTTATATATTTGTGTATATCTAATAATAAGTAGCCTTAATAGTAAGCACTTTAGGGACCATTTTGGTCACCATGGGACATCTCCTGACAAAATCCCAAAGTGCAGAGACGTGGCACGGGCTTGGTTAGGGGAAAATGGGTCCATAGCTTAGACAAAGTCCAAAACTAGGTTGTGCACTGGCACACACTTCAACTGCCCGCTTTGGAACTTGCCCAGACATGTCCCATGGCTTCCAAAACAGCCCCCAAGGCCCACAAAGCCAAAAAATTATTTTCAAAAATTCCCAAATAGGGTTAAAATCTCTAGGGTTATTCCCTTTAGGTGTATGTGCTCTACTAACTTTAGGGTTAGGATGTGATGGGGTTCCATCACTCAAAAAACGAATCTCCACGTCTTTTTGGACGGAGAACATACTTTTTAAGTCCTCTAAAAATTATGAAAACCTTTTCTGTGGCTCTCTACATCATCCACACTATGATGGAGGCCTGTTTTCATCAGTTCAAGCCTATAACGCGACGTTTCGGATCTTCTTGATCCTTCTTCAGGCGAGCTCGAACTGCAAATGACTGGAATTCTCTACATCAGTCATATAAATACTCATTAGTAGAGGGGCGTGGCCCCCAGCACATCCTATCACCACTCTCAGCACTTTTTGGTGCGTCATAAACTAGTTTAGCACATATATCTATATATTAATTTATATTATTACTCTTTTTATATATTTGTGTATATCTAATAATAAGTAGCCTTAATAGTAAGCACTTTAGGGACCATTTTGGTCACCATGGGACATCTCCTGACAAAATCCCAAAGTGCAGAGACGTGGCACGGGCTTGGTTAGGGGAAAATGGGTCCATAGCTTAGACAAAGTCCAAAACTAGGTTGTGCACTGGCACACACTTCAACTGCCCGCTTTGGAACTTGCCCAGACATGTCCCATGGCTTCCAAAACAGCCCCCAAGGCCCACAAAGCCAAAAAATTATTTTCAAAAATTCCCAAATAGGGTTAAAATCTCTAGGGTTATTCCCTTTAGGTGTATGTGCTCTACTAACTTTAGGGTTAGGATGTGATGGGGTTCCATCACTCAAAAAACGAATCTCCACGTCTTTTTGGACGGAGAACATACTTTTTAAGTCCTCTAAAAATTATGAAAACCTTTTCTGTGGCTCTCTACATCATCCACACTATGATGGAGGCCTGTTTTCATCAGTTCAAGCCTATAACGCGACGTTTCGGATCTTCTTGATCCTTCTTCAGGCGAGCTCGAACTGCAAATGACTGGAATTCTCTACATCAGTCATATAAATACTCATTAGTAGAGGGGCGTGGCCCCCAGCACATCCTATCACCACTCTCAGCACTTTTTGGTGCGTCATAAACTAGTTTAGCACATATATCTATATATTAATTTATATTATTACTCTTTTTATATATTTGTGTATATCTAATAATAAGTAGCCTTAATAGTAAGCACTTTAGGGACCATTTTGGTCACCATGGGACATCTCCTGACAAAATCCCAAAGTGCAGAGACGTGGCACGGGCTTGGTTAGGGGAAAATGGGTCCATAGCTTAGACAAAGTCCAAAACTAGGTTGTGCACTGGCACACACTTCAACTGCCCGCTTTGGAACTTGCCCAGACATGTCCCATGGCTTCCAAAACAGCCCCCAAGGCCCACAAAGCCAAAAAATTATTTTCAAAAATTCCCAAATAGGGTTAAAATCTCTAGGGTTATTCCCTTTAGGTGTATGTGCTCTACTAACTTTAGGGTTAGGATGTGATGGGGTTCCATCACTCAAAAAACGAATCTCCACGTCTTTTTGGACGGAGAACATACTTTTTAAGTCCTCTAAAAATTATGAAAACCTTTTCTGTGGCTCTCTACATCATCCACACTATGATGGAGGCCTGTTTTCATCAGTTCAAGCCTATAACGCGACGTTTCGGATCTTCTTGATCCTTCTTCAGGCGAGCTCGAACTGCAAATGACTGGAATTCTCTACATCAGTCATATAAATACTCATTAGTAGAGGGGCGTGGCCCCCAGCACATCCTATCACCACTCTCAGCACTTTTTGGTGCGTCATAAACTAGTTTAGCACATATATCTATATATTAATTTATATTATTACTCTTTTTATATATTTGTGTATATCTAATAATAAGTAGCCTTAATAGTAAGCACTTTAGGGACCATTTTGGTCACCATGGGACATCTCCTGACAAAATCCCAAAGTGCAGAGACGTGGCACGGGCTTGGTTAGGGGAAAATGGGTCCATAGCTTAGACAAAGTCCAAAACTAGGTTGTGCACTGGCACACACTTCAACTGCCCGCTTTGGAACTTGCCCAGACATGTCCCATGGCTTCCAAAACAGCCCCCAAGGCCCACAAAGCCAAAAAATTATTTTCAAAAATTCCCAAATAGGGTTAAAATCTCTAGGGTTATTCCCTTTAGGTGTATGTGCTCTACTAACTTTAGGGTTAGGATGTGATGGGGTTCCATCACTCAAAAAACGAATCTCCACGTCTTTTTGGACGGAGAACATACTTTTTAAGTCCTCTAAAAATTATGAAAACCTTTTCTGTGGCTCTCTACATCATCCACACTATGATGGAGGCCTGTTTTCATCAGTTCAAGCCTATAACGCGACGTTTCGGATCTTCTTGATCCTTCTTCAGGCGAGCTCGAACTGCAAATGACTGGAATTCTCTACATCAGTCATATAAATACTCATTAGTAGAGGGGCGTGGCCCCCAGCACATCCTATCACCACTCTCAGCACTTTTTGGTGCGTCATAAACTAGTTTAGCACATATATCTATATATTAATTTATATTATTACTCTTTTTATATATTTGTGTATATCTAATAATAAGTAGCCTTAATAGTAAGCACTTTAGGGACCATTTTGGTCACCATGGGACATCTCCTGACAAAATCCCAAAGTGCAGAGACGTGGCACGGGCTTGGTTAGGGGAAAATGGGTCCATAGCTTAGACAAAGTCCAAAACTAGGTTGTGCACTGGCACACACTTCAACTGCCCGCTTTGGAACTTGCCCAGACATGTCCCATGGCTTCCAAAACAGCCCCCAAGGCCCACAAAGCCAAAAAATTATTTTCAAAAATTCCCAAATAGGGTTAAAATCTCTAGGGTTATTCCCTTTAGGTGTATGTGCTCTACTAACTTTAGGGTTAGGATGTGATGGGGTTCCATCACTCAAAAAACGAATCTCCACGTCTTTTTGGACGGAGAACATACTTTTTAAGTCCTCTAAAAATTATGAAAACCTTTTCTGTGGCTCTCTACATCATCCACACTATGATGGAGGCCTGTTTTCATCAGTTCAAGCCTATAACGCGACGTTTCGGATCTTCTTGATCCTTCTTCAGGCGAGCTCGAACTGCAAATGACTGGAATTCTCTACATCAGTCATATAAATACTCATTAGTAGAGGGGCGTGGCCCCCAGCACATCCTATCACCACTCTCAGCACTTTTTGGTGCGTCATAAACTAGTTTAGCACATATATCTATATATTAATTTATATTATTACTCTTTTTATATATTTGTGTATATCTAATAATAAGTAGCCTTAATAGTAAGCACTTTAGGGACCATTTTGGTCACCATGGGACATCTCCTGACAAAATCCCAAAGTGCAGAGACGTGGCACGGGCTTGGTTAGGGGAAAATGGGTCCATAGCTTAGACAAAGTCCAAAACTAGGTTGTGCACTGGCACACACTTCAACTGCCCGCTTTGGAACTTGCCCAGACATGTCCCATGGCTTCCAAAACAGCCCCCAAGGCCCACAAAGCCAAAAAATTATTTTCAAAAATTCCCAAATAGGGTTAAAATCTCTAGGGTTATTCCCTTTAGGTGTATGTGCTCTACTAACTTTAGGGTTAGGATGTGATGGGGTTCCATCACTCAAAAAACGAATCTCCACGTCTTTTTGGACGGAGAACATACTTTTTAAGTCCTCTAAAAATTATGAAAACCTTTTCTGTGGCTCTCTACATCATCCACACTATGATGGAGGCCTGTTTTCATCAGTTCAAGCCTATAACGCGACGTTTCGGATCTTCTTGATCCTTCTTCAGGCGAGCTCGAACTGCAAATGACTGGAATTCTCTACATCAGTCATATAAATACTCATTAGTAGAGGGGCGTGGCCCCCAGCACATCCTATCACCACTCTCAGCACTTTTTGGTGCGTCATAAACTAGTTTAGCACATATATCTATATATTAATTTATATTATTACTCTTTTTATATATTTGTGTATATCTAATAATAAGTAGCCTTAATAGTAAGCACTTTAGGGACCATTTTGGTCACCATGGGACATCTCCTGACAAAATCCCAAAGTGCAGAGACGTGGCACGGGCTTGGTTAGGGGAAAATGGGTCCATAGCTTAGACAAAGTCCAAAACTAGGTTGTGCACTGGCACACACTTCAACTGCCCGCTTTGGAACTTGCCCAGACATGTCCCATGGCTTCCAAAACAGCCCCCAAGGCCCACAAAGCCAAAAAATTATTTTCAAAAATTCCCAAATAGGGTTAAAATCTCTAGGGTTATTCCCTTTAGGTGTATGTGCTCTACTAACTTTAGGGTTAGGATGTGATGGGGTTCCATCACTCAAAAAACGAATCTCCACGTCTTTTTGGACGGAGAACATACTTTTTAAGTCCTCTAAAAATTATGAAAACCTTTTCTGTGGCTCTCTACATCATCCACACTATGATGGAGGCCTGTTTTCATCAGTTCAAGCCTATAACGCGACGTTTCGGATCTTCTTGATCCTTCTTCAGGCGAGCTCGAACTGCAAATGACTGGAATTCTCTACATCAGTCATATAAATACTCATTAGTAGAGGGGCGTGGCCCCCAGCACATCCTATCACCACTCTCAGCACTTTTTGGTGCGTCATAAACTAGTTTAGCACATATATCTATATATTAATTTATATTATTACTCTTTTTATATATTTGTGTATATCTAATAATAAGTAGCCTTAATAGTAAGCACTTTAGGGACCATTTTGGTCACCATGGGACATCTCCTGACAAAATCCCAAAGTGCAGAGACGTGGCACGGGCTTGGTTAGGGGAAAATGGGTCCATAGCTTAGACAAAGTCCAAAACTAGGTTGTGCACTGGCACACACTTCAACTGCCCGCTTTGGAACTTGCCCAGACATGTCCCATGGCTTCCAAAACAGCCCCCAAGGCCCACAAAGCCAAAAAATTATTTTCAAAAATTCCCAAATAGGGTTAAAATCTCTAGGGTTATTCCCTTTAGGTGTATGTGCTCTACTAACTTTAGGGTTAGGATGTGATGGGGTTCCATCACTCAAAAAACGAATCTCCACGTCTTTTTGGACGGAGAACATACTTTTTAAGTCCTCTAAAAATTATGAAAACCTTTTCTGTGGCTCTCTACATCATCCACACTATGATGGAGGCCTGTTTTCATCAGTTCAAGCCTATAACGCGACGTTTCGGATCTTCTTGATCCTTCTTCAGGCGAGCTCGAACTGCAAATGACTGGAATTCTCTACATCAGTCATATAAATACTCATTAGTAGAGGGGCGTGGCCCCCAGCACATCCTATCACCACTCTCAGCACTTTTTGGTGCGTCATAAACTAGTTTAGCACATATATCTATATATTAATTTATATTATTACTCTTTTTATATATTTGTGTATATCTAATAATAAGTAGCCTTAATAGTAAGCACTTTAGGGACCATTTTGGTCACCATGGGACATCTCCTGACAAAATCCCAAAGTGCAGAGACGTGGCACGGGCTTGGTTAGGGGAAAATGGGTCCATAGCTTAGACAAAGTCCAAAACTAGGTTGTGCACTGGCACACACTTCAACTGCCCGCTTTGGAACTTGCCCAGACATGTCCCATGGCTTCCAAAACAGCCCCCAAGGCCCACAAAGCCAAAAAATTATTTTCAAAAATTCCCAAATAGGGTTAAAATCTCTAGGGTTATTCCCTTTAGGTGTATGTGCTCTACTAACTTTAGGGTTAGGATGTGATGGGGTTCCATCACTCAAAAAACGAATCTCCACGTCTTTTTGGACGGAGAACATACTTTTTAAGTCCTCTAAAAATTATGAAAACCTTTTCTGTGGCTCTCTACATCATCCACACTATGATGGAGGCCTGTTTTCATCAGTTCAAGCCTATAACGCGACGTTTCGGATCTTCTTGATCCTTCTTCAGGCGAGCTCGAACTGCAAATGACTGGAATTCTCTACATCAGTCATATAAATACTCATTAGTAGAGGGGCGTGGCCCCCAGCACATCCTATCACCACTCTCAGCACTTTTTGGTGCGTCATAAACTAGTTTAGCACATATATCTATATATTAATTTATATTATTACTCTTTTTATATATTTGTGTATATCTAATAATAAGTAGCCTTAATAGTAAGCACTTTAGGGACCATTTTGGTCACCATGGGACATCTCCTGACAAAATCCCAAAGTGCAGAGACGTGGCACGGGCTTGGTTAGGGGAAAATGGGTCCATAGCTTAGACAAAGTCCAAAACTAGGTTGTGCACTGGCACACACTTCAACTGCCCGCTTTGGAACTTGCCCAGACATGTCCCATGGCTTCCAAAACAGCCCCCAAGGCCCACAAAGCCAAAAAATTATTTTCAAAAATTCCCAAATAGGGTTAAAATCTCTAGGGTTATTCCCTTTAGGTGTATGTGCTCTACTAACTTTAGGGTTAGGATGTGATGGGGTTCCATCACTCAAAAAACGAATCTCCACGTCTTTTTGGACGGAGAACATACTTTTTAAGTCCTCTAAAAATTATGAAAACCTTTTCTGTGGCTCTCTACATCATCCACACTATGATGGAGGCCTGTTTTCATCAGTTCAAGCCTATAACGCGACGTTTCGGATCTTCTTGATCCTTCTTCAGGCGAGCTCGAACTGCAAATGACTGGAATTCTCTACATCAGTCATATAAATACTCATTAGTAGAGGGGCGTGGCCCCCAGCACATCCTATCACCACTCTCAGCACTTTTTGGTGCGTCATAAACTAGTTTAGCACATATATCTATATATTAATTTATATTATTACTCTTTTTATATATTTGTGTATATCTAATAATAAGTAGCCTTAATAGTAAGCACTTTAGGGACCATTTTGGTCACCATGGGACATCTCCTGACAAAATCCCAAAGTGCAGAGACGTGGCACGGGCTTGGTTAGGGGAAAATGGGTCCATAGCTTAGACAAAGTCCAAAACTAGGTTGTGCACTGGCACACACTTCAACTGCCCGCTTTGGAACTTGCCCAGACATGTCCCATGGCTTCCAAAACAGCCCCCAAGGCCCACAAAGCCAAAAAATTATTTTCAAAAATTCCCAAATAGGGTTAAAATCTCTAGGGTTATTCCCTTTAGGTGTATGTGCTCTACTAACTTTAGGGTTAGGATGTGATGGGGTTCCATCACTCAAAAAACGAATCTCCACGTCTTTTTGGACGGAGAACATACTTTTTAAGTCCTCTAAAAATTATGAAAACCTTTTCTGTGGCTCTCTACATCATCCACACTATGATGGAGGCCTGTTTTCATCAGTTCAAGCCTATAACGCGACGTTTCGGATCTTCTTGATCCTTCTTCAGGCGAGCTCGAACTGCAAATGACTGGAATTCTCTACATCAGTCATATAAATACTCATTAGTAGAGGGGCGTGGCCCCCAGCACATCCTATCACCACTCTCAGCACTTTTTGGTGCGTCATAAACTAGTTTAGCACATATATCTATATATTAATTTATATTATTACTCTTTTTATATATTTGTGTATATCTAATAATAAGTAGCCTTAATAGTAAGCACTTTAGGGACCATTTTGGTCACCATGGGACATCTCCTGACAAAATCCCAAAGTGCAGAGACGTGGCACGGGCTTGGTTAGGGGAAAATGGGTCCATAGCTTAGACAAAGTCCAAAACTAGGTTGTGCACTGGCACACACTTCAACTGCCCGCTTTGGAACTTGCCCAGACATGTCCCATGGCTTCCAAAACAGCCCCCAAGGCCCACAAAGCCAAAAAATTATTTTCAAAAATTCCCAAATAGGGTTAAAATCTCTAGGGTTATTCCCTTTAGGTGTATGTGCTCTACTAACTTTAGGGTTAGGATGTGATGGGGTTCCATCACTCAAAAAACGAATCTCCACGTCTTTTTGGACGGAGAACATACTTTTTAAGTCCTCTAAAAATTATGAAAACCTTTTCTGTGGCTCTCTACATCATCCACACTATGATGGAGGCCTGTTTTCATCAGTTCAAGCCTATAACGCGACGTTTCGGATCTTCTTGATCCTTCTTCAGGCGAGCTCGAACTGCAAATGACTGGAATTCTCTACATCAGTCATATAAATACTCATTAGTAGAGGGGCGTGGCCCCCAGCACATCCTATCACCACTCTCAGCACTTTTTGGTGCGTCATAAACTAGTTTAGCACATATATCTATATATTAATTTATATTATTACTCTTTTTATATATTTGTGTATATCTAATAATAAGTAGCCTTAATAGTAAGCACTTTAGGGACCATTTTGGTCACCATGGGACATCTCCTGACAAAATCCCAAAGTGCAGAGACGTGGCACGGGCTTGGTTAGGGGAAAATGGGTCCATAGCTTAGACAAAGTCCAAAACTAGGTTGTGCACTGGCACACACTTCAACTGCCCGCTTTGGAACTTGCCCAGACATGTCCCATGGCTTCCAAAACAGCCCCCAAGGCCCACAAAGCCAAAAAATTATTTTCAAAAATTCCCAAATAGGGTTAAAATCTCTAGGGTTATTCCCTTTAGGTGTATGTGCTCTACTAACTTTAGGGTTAGGATGTGATGGGGTTCCATCACTCAAAAAACGAATCTCCACGTCTTTTTGGACGGAGAACATACTTTTTAAGTCCTCTAAAAATTATGAAAACCTTTTCTGTGGCTCTCTACATCATCCACACTATGATGGAGGCCTGTTTTCATCAGTTCAAGCCTATAACGCGACGTTTCGGATCTTCTTGATCCTTCTTCAGGCGAGCTCGAACTGCAAATGACTGGAATTCTCTACATCAGTCATATAAATACTCATTAGTAGAGGGGCGTGGCCCCCAGCACATCCTATCACCACTCTCAGCACTTTTTGGTGCGTCATAAACTAGTTTAGCACATATATCTATATATTAATTTATATTATTACTCTTTTTATATATTTGTGTATATCTAATAATAAGTAGCCTTAATAGTAAGCACTTTAGGGACCATTTTGGTCACCATGGGACATCTCCTGACAAAATCCCAAAGTGCAGAGACGTGGCACGGGCTTGGTTAGGGGAAAATGGGTCCATAGCTTAGACAAAGTCCAAAACTAGGTTGTGCACTGGCACACACTTCAACTGCCCGCTTTGGAACTTGCCCAGACATGTCCCATGGCTTCCAAAACAGCCCCCAAGGCCCACAAAGCCAAAAAATTATTTTCAAAAATTCCCAAATAGGGTTAAAATCTCTAGGGTTATTCCCTTTAGGTGTATGTGCTCTACTAACTTTAGGGTTAGGATGTGATGGGGTTCCATCACTCAAAAAACGAATCTCCACGTCTTTTTGGACGGAGAACATACTTTTTAAGTCCTCTAAAAATTATGAAAACCTTTTCTGTGGCTCTCTACATCATCCACACTATGATGGAGGCCTGTTTTCATCAGTTCAAGCCTATAACGCGACGTTTCGGATCTTCTTGATCCTTCTTCAGGCGAGCTCGAACTGCAAATGACTGGAATTCTCTACATCAGTCATATAAATACTCATTAGTAGAGGGGCGTGGCCCCCAGCACATCCTATCACCACTCTCAGCACTTTTTGGTGCGTCATAAACTAGTTTAGCACATATATCTATATATTAATTTATATTATTACTCTTTTTATATATTTGTGTATATCTAATAATAAGTAGCCTTAATAGTAAGCACTTTAGGGACCATTTTGGTCACCATGGGACATCTCCTGACAAAATCCCAAAGTGCAGAGACGTGGCACGGGCTTGGTTAGGGGAAAATGGGTCCATAGCTTAGACAAAGTCCAAAACTAGGTTGTGCACTGGCACACACTTCAACTGCCCGCTTTGGAACTTGCCCAGACATGTCCCATGGCTTCCAAAACAGCCCCCAAGGCCCACAAAGCCAAAAAATTATTTTCAAAAATTCCCAAATAGGGTTAAAATCTCTAGGGTTATTCCCTTTAGGTGTATGTGCTCTACTAACTTTAGGGTTAGGATGTGATGGGGTTCCATCACTCAAAAAACGAATCTCCACGTCTTTTTGGACGGAGAACATACTTTTTAAGTCCTCTAAAAATTATGAAAACCTTTTCTGTGGCTCTCTACATCATCCACACTATGATGGAGGCCTGTTTTCATCAGTTCAAGCCTATAACGCGACGTTTCGGATCTTCTTGATCCTTCTTCAGGCGAGCTCGAACTGCAAATGACTGGAATTCTCTACATCAGTCATATAAATACTCATTAGTAGAGGGGCGTGGCCCCCAGCACATCCTATCACCACTCTCAGCACTTTTTGGTGCGTCATAAACTAGTTTAGCACATATATCTATATATTAATTTATATTATTACTCTTTTTATATATTTGTGTATATCTAATAATAAGTAGCCTTAATAGTAAGCACTTTAGGGACCATTTTGGTCACCATGGGACATCTCCTGACAAAATCCCAAAGTGCAGAGACGTGGCACGGGCTTGGTTAGGGGAAAATGGGTCCATAGCTTAGACAAAGTCCAAAACTAGGTTGTGCACTGGCACACACTTCAACTGCCCGCTTTGGAACTTGCCCAGACATGTCCCATGGCTTCCAAAACAGCCCCCAAGGCCCACAAAGCCAAAAAATTATTTTCAAAAATTCCCAAATAGGGTTAAAATCTCTAGGGTTATTCCCTTTAGGTGTATGTGCTCTACTAACTTTAGGGTTAGGATGTGATGGGGTTCCATCACTCAAAAAACGAATCTCCACGTCTTTTTGGACGGAGAACATACTTTTTAAGTCCTCTAAAAATTATGAAAACCTTTTCTGTGGCTCTCTACATCATCCACACTATGATGGAGGCCTGTTTTCATCAGTTCAAGCCTATAACGCGACGTTTCGGATCTTCTTGATCCTTCTTCAGGCGAGCTCGAACTGCAAATGACTGGAATTCTCTACATCAGTCATATAAATACTCATTAGTAGAGGGGCGTGGCCCCCAGCACATCCTATCACCACTCTCAGCACTTTTTGGTGCGTCATAAACTAGTTTAGCACATATATCTATATATTAATTTATATTATTACTCTTTTTATATATTTGTGTATATCTAATAATAAGTAGCCTTAATAGTAAGCACTTTAGGGACCATTTTGGTCACCATGGGACATCTCCTGACAAAATCCCAAAGTGCAGAGACGTGGCACGGGCTTGGTTAGGGGAAAATGGGTCCATAGCTTAGACAAAGTCCAAAACTAGGTTGTGCACTGGCACACACTTCAACTGCCCGCTTTGGAACTTGCCCAGACATGTCCCATGGCTTCCAAAACAGCCCCCAAGGCCCACAAAGCCAAAAAATTATTTTCAAAAATTCCCAAATAGGGTTAAAATCTCTAGGGTTATTCCCTTTAGGTGTATGTGCTCTACTAACTTTAGGGTTAGGATGTGATGGGGTTCCATCACTCAAAAAACGAATCTCCACGTCTTTTTGGACGGAGAACATACTTTTTAAGTCCTCTAAAAATTATGAAAACCTTTTCTGTGGCTCTCTACATCATCCACACTATGATGGAGGCCTGTTTTCATCAGTTCAAGCCTATAACGCGACGTTTCGGATCTTCTTGATCCTTCTTCAGGCGAGCTCGAACTGCAAATGACTGGAATTCTCTACATCAGTCATATAAATACTCATTAGTAGAGGGGCGTGGCCCCCAGCACATCCTATCACCACTCTCAGCACTTTTTGGTGCGTCATAAACTAGTTTAGCACATATATCTATATATTAATTTATATTATTACTCTTTTTATATATTTGTGTATATCTAATAATAAGTAGCCTTAATAGTAAGCACTTTAGGGACCATTTTGGTCACCATGGGACATCTCCTGACAAAATCCCAAAGTGCAGAGACGTGGCACGGGCTTGGTTAGGGGAAAATGGGTCCATAGCTTAGACAAAGTCCAAAACTAGGTTGTGCACTGGCACACACTTCAACTGCCCGCTTTGGAACTTGCCCAGACATGTCCCATGGCTTCCAAAACAGCCCCCAAGGCCCACAAAGCCAAAAAATTATTTTCAAAAATTCCCAAATAGGGTTAAAATCTCTAGGGTTATTCCCTTTAGGTGTATGTGCTCTACTAACTTTAGGGTTAGGATGTGATGGGGTTCCATCACTCAAAAAACGAATCTCCACGTCTTTTTGGACGGAGAACATACTTTTTAAGTCCTCTAAAAATTATGAAAACCTTTTCTGTGGCTCTCTACATCATCCACACTATGATGGAGGCCTGTTTTCATCAGTTCAAGCCTATAACGCGACGTTTCGGATCTTCTTGATCCTTCTTCAGGCGAGCTCGAACTGCAAATGACTGGAATTCTCTACATCAGTCATATAAATACTCATTAGTAGAGGGGCGTGGCCCCCAGCACATCCTATCACCACTCTCAGCACTTTTTGGTGCGTCATAAACTAGTTTAGCACATATATCTATATATTAATTTATATTATTACTCTTTTTATATATTTGTGTATATCTAATAATAAGTAGCCTTAATAGTAAGCACTTTAGGGACCATTTTGGTCACCATGGGACATCTCCTGACAAAATCCCAAAGTGCAGAGACGTGGCACGGGCTTGGTTAGGGGAAAATGGGTCCATAGCTTAGACAAAGTCCAAAACTAGGTTGTGCACTGGCACACACTTCAACTGCCCGCTTTGGAACTTGCCCAGACATGTCCCATGGCTTCCAAAACAGCCCCCAAGGCCCACAAAGCCAAAAAATTATTTTCAAAAATTCCCAAATAGGGTTAAAATCTCTAGGGTTATTCCCTTTAGGTGTATGTGCTCTACTAACTTTAGGGTTAGGATGTGATGGGGTTCCATCACTCAAAAAACGAATCTCCACGTCTTTTTGGACGGAGAACATACTTTTTAAGTCCTCTAAAAATTATGAAAACCTTTTCTGTGGCTCTCTACATCATCCACACTATGATGGAGGCCTGTTTTCATCAGTTCAAGCCTATAACGCGACGTTTCGGATCTTCTTGATCCTTCTTCAGGCGAGCTCGAACTGCAAATGACTGGAATTCTCTACATCAGTCATATAAATACTCATTAGTAGAGGGGCGTGGCCCCCAGCACATCCTATCACCACTCTCAGCACTTTTTGGTGCGTCATAAACTAGTTTAGCACATATATCTATATATTAATTTATATTATTACTCTTTTTATATATTTGTGTATATCTAATAATAAGTAGCCTTAATAGTAAGCACTTTAGGGACCATTTTGGTCACCATGGGACATCTCCTGACAAAATCCCAAAGTGCAGAGACGTGGCACGGGCTTGGTTAGGGGAAAATGGGTCCATAGCTTAGACAAAGTCCAAAACTAGGTTGTGCACTGGCACACACTTCAACTGCCCGCTTTGGAACTTGCCCAGACATGTCCCATGGCTTCCAAAACAGCCCCCAAGGCCCACAAAGCCAAAAAATTATTTTCAAAAATTCCCAAATAGGGTTAAAATCTCTAGGGTTATTCCCTTTAGGTGTATGTGCTCTACTAACTTTAGGGTTAGGATGTGATGGGGTTCCATCACTCAAAAAACGAATCTCCACGTCTTTTTGGACGGAGAACATACTTTTTAAGTCCTCTAAAAATTATGAAAACCTTTTCTGTGGCTCTCTACATCATCCACACTATGATGGAGGCCTGTTTTCATCAGTTCAAGCCTATAACGCGACGTTTCGGATCTTCTTGATCCTTCTTCAGGCGAGCTCGAACTGCAAATGACTGGAATTCTCTACATCAGTCATATAAATACTCATTAGTAGAGGGGCGTGGCCCCCAGCACATCCTATCACCACTCTCAGCACTTTTTGGTGCGTCATAAACTAGTTTAGCACATATATCTATATATTAATTTATATTATTACTCTTTTTATATATTTGTGTATATCTAATAATAAGTAGCCTTAATAGTAAGCACTTTAGGGACCATTTTGGTCACCATGGGACATCTCCTGACAAAATCCCAAAGTGCAGAGACGTGGCACGGGCTTGGTTAGGGGAAAATGGGTCCATAGCTTAGACAAAGTCCAAAACTAGGTTGTGCACTGGCACACACTTCAACTGCCCGCTTTGGAACTTGCCCAGACATGTCCCATGGCTTCCAAAACAGCCCCCAAGGCCCACAAAGCCAAAAAATTATTTTCAAAAATTCCCAAATAGGGTTAAAATCTCTAGGGTTATTCCCTTTAGGTGTATGTGCTCTACTAACTTTAGGGTTAGGATGTGATGGGGTTCCATCACTCAAAAAACGAATCTCCACGTCTTTTTGGACGGAGAACATACTTTTTAAGTCCTCTAAAAATTATGAAAACCTTTTCTGTGGCTCTCTACATCATCCACACTATGATGGAGGCCTGTTTTCATCAGTTCAAGCCTATAACGCGACGTTTCGGATCTTCTTGATCCTTCTTCAGGCGAGCTCGAACTGCAAATGACTGGAATTCTCTACATCAGTCATATAAATACTCATTAGTAGAGGGGCGTGGCCCCCAGCACATCCTATCACCACTCTCAGCACTTTTTGGTGCGTCATAAACTAGTTTAGCACATATATCTATATATTAATTTATATTATTACTCTTTTTATATATTTGTGTATATCTAATAATAAGTAGCCTTAATAGTAAGCACTTTAGGGACCATTTTGGTCACCATGGGACATCTCCTGACAAAATCCCAAAGTGCAGAGACGTGGCACGGGCTTGGTTAGGGGAAAATG
>NC_133374.1:3526789-3623824 GCF_049309525.1 Garra rufa
TTATTTTTTATTTTAATATACATATAATTTTAATTTTTATATATATATATATATATATATATATATATATATATATATATATATATATATATATATATATATAATTGTAATCATATAATTCTTAAATAGTTATACATTTTAATTTGAATATAAATTACATTTATTTTAATATAAATATTTTAATTACTATATATATTTTCCAAATGATATAGTGTATGTGTGTATATATATATATATATATATATATTTCTGCTGTCTTAATTATCCATTGTTAAATAATATTTAAGTTATATTTTAATAATATAATTTTATAATATATTATTGAAATATTTTAAGTACTATTATATAATTACTATATATATATATATATATATATATATATATATATATATATATATATGTATATATATATAAATTATAAATTATTTTTAAAGATATATTTAATTTACATACATTAATATATACATACACGCTATCTTAATAAATTTATTATAATTTTATATATATATAAATATAAATATTTTAATTACTACATATATAAGTATAAATATATAAAGTGTGTGTGTAAATAAATAAATAAATATATATATATATATATATATTTATGCCATCTTTACAAATTTTTTTATATTTAAATATTTTCAGTAATATAAACTTATTGAAATATTTAATTACTATTATATATATATATATATATATATATATGTGTGTGTGTGTGTGTGTGTGTTTTTCTTACACTGTTAATAAATTATATATTTTTTAAAAATAATTAAATTGTATTTTAATTTAAGTAATATATTATTGAAATAATATTTTAATTACTATTATATATATATATTTGAACTATTATATATACATTAGACTTAAAAACAAATGTTAACTTTTAGAGAGTTTTTGATTATTTAAATAATGTTTGATTTTTAGTAGTTCAGATGCTTGTTGATATTAAACGAATTAAATATTTTATTTATTAACAAATAAACAATGTATACATTTTTTTTTATTTGATGTTAATGTTCATGTTTTTTTATTTAAGTTAACAAATTTTATAGATAAGTGAAAATATAACAGGTTTTTAAAATCTTTTTATTAAGGATGTAAAAATGCATGTAAACTTGTTTTTTTCTTTAAACAGAAAACCTGTGAAATTTTTTTTTTTTTTATTAACCACTCTTTTTGGAGGAACATTTTCTCCCCTCATTTAATATATTTTTATAGTGTCAAACAATCTAAATTAAAAAATATGTAACTGAAAATGACTGGAGAGTGAAGAAATGTTGTTTTCTTAGAAACAAACCAACACGGGACACATTTCATAGTTAAATAACTTTTAATTCATTAGTTATAATAAGACACAAACATTTAAGACACGAATGTTGATATTAATATATTGTGCATCACATGATATTAATTGCTATAACTGTTTACGTATTTATTTTATTCAGTGTGCATTTAAAGTCAACACGAAACTGCATTCCCAATCCATTTTACTTTCTTAATCAGACACATTACTCACTATGAATATGGTCTGTTTTTATCCACAAGTATCGTTCACAGTAAGATCAGCAACATGCATTAAAGGGGTCCTATTATGCTTTTTTGAATGCACTATTTGAATTTTATCCAGTGTGTGGTGTGCACGTTTGGGCATAAAAAACATCTACAAAGTTACAAATCTCAAAAAAAAAATTTCACTGGGTGGATTTTTATCATTGTAGGGTGGTTGTGTACACAAACTGACAACACACAATAATGTTCAAACAACATGGAAAAGTAAGTTTTGCATCCGATGACCCCTTTAACTCTTATTACACTGCAGATCGATGAACCAAACTATTTAAATCTGTATAGCATTAACCCCTTAGAGTTCCTGTCAAACTTAACTCAATGCAAAACGTCCCGCCGGAGGAACGTTGGAACACTAAGGGGTTAAGTAATGAATTAAAAGGAATCAGTATTTCAGTATTTTTCTTGTAATCAAGAACGTTTCTTTTGACAAAATTACCAAATTAATGTTTGACAGTGAACGCATCTCCGCTGCATATTATCGCTGGCGTCAGTTGCAAATATTAAACATGTTTAAAAAAATCTTTGTGAAAACGACTGATGAAAATCGTGCAGTGCAGTGGTTTTCCAACTTTTTTGAGAGCGACCCAATTTTTTCCTTTATAAATTGACTCGACCCACCTATACATACATATATATACATACATATATGTGACCCTGGACCACAAAACCAGTCTTAAGTAGCACGGTTATATTTGTAGCAATAGCCAACAATACATTGTATGGGTCAAAATTATTCTTTTATGCCAAAAATCATTAGCATATTAAGTAAAGATCATGTTCCATGAAAATATTTTGCAAATTTTCTACCATAAATATATAAAAACTTGATTTTTGATTAGTAATATGCATTGCTAAGAACTTCATTTGGACAACTTTTAAGGCGATTTTCTCAATATTTAGAATTTTTTGCCCCCTCAGATTCCAGGTTTTCAAATAGTTGCATCTCAGACGAACATTGTCCTATTTTAACAAACAATATATCAAAGGAAAGCTTATTTACTCAGCTTTCAGATGACGTAAGAATCTCAATTTCGACAAATTTAAGCTTATGACTGGTTTTGTGGTCCAGGGTCACATATGTATAGGCATATGTTTTTTTTTATTATTTAGAAATATATATACATTTTTATTTTTATTTACCGCTTGCATGTTGACAATAACATCTCCAACACTGTCTATGATATGTTTTTAGTGGACTTTAAAGGTGCCATAGAATGGAAAACTGCGTTTACCTTGGTATAGTTAAATAATAACAGTTCAGTACATGGACATGACATACCATGAGTCTCAAACACCAACATTTCCCCCTTCTTATATAAATCAATTCCAACATAACACCGGCTGGTACGAAACTTTCCCGAGATCGTTAATAGTTACGCCTCCAACATTTGCATCGCCCAATCATCATTAACCTCACTATCACTAAGGGACATGTTTAGCTTAATGCTAGCGCTAGCCTGTTACATTGCAATACATAGGATTTCACTTACATAAACAGAGTGATGACTGCGCTGATGATGGCGAATGATTTACAGATCCCGAGTATCACTGTCAAGCAGCTGAACTTGTGTGGTAAGTAATGTAAGCACTCCCTCTGCATTATAACTTTACACAGAGCACATATGATCACAGTAATGAGACTAAAATGTCGGCGATTCAAAACAGCAGATTCAACAAACCACATATTAAAAGCGGCTAGAGCTCTTAATTAAATATATATTTTTATCAATGTGCGAGCTATTGAGATGAGCAGCTCTGTGAAACATCCAATCAGAGCAGAGCTCATTAATATTCATGAAGCTTCCAAAAAAGGCAATAACAGAGCATTTCATTCTAGGGACAAATCCTAGGGTTGTAAATGGACCTGTGAAACCATTTCTGGACATTTTTTGCCCTTTCCTATGCCATATACCTTCTATGTAGATATCAGAGAACAATTTAAAATATTCTCTCAATGCATTCTATGGCACCTTTAAAATTTAGAATTGCTTGAGAAATAATGAAAACCTACAGTTACGATGATTTTTCATTTGATTTAGTCGAGTTAGGTGTGTTTCAAACACAACGTGATTTTCGGCAATCGAGATCTGGCAGCAACAGCGCATTTTTCCCCTTGGCCGAGCGCTTCGCGGACAGTTTACCTCGCGAATGAAATCACGCGCGTGCCAGCGAAACACAGAGAACGCGCATTAATCACAGCAATAGAGCGGAGGCGCGAAAGCTGCGGAGAATCCTTGCCAGGAAGCTTCCGTAACTGATGTAAATTTACAGAAAATTACCGTTGTTTGGCAAATAAATAATTTGACATATGTATTCCCAGCTCTTTATTAAGCTTTAAGTTACATCTCAAATGACAAGGGATCAACTTATAATCATGTTTATATTATTTAACCTGTTAACGCATTCTTTCAGATGACCTGGGGACGGAGCATTAGCAGCTTAAATGAACGGAACGCCACTATATATAAAGAACGTGAGGATCCGCGAGTTTCCAGAACTCAGGACTGAACAACAATTTGGTGAGTGGATTCTGACTAACTGAAATGCCATTAATTCGGAAACAGATATGTCTGTGATTAGCTACAATGTTTAACACTGCAAAAACAGAGCGCAAACACAAATAATACATGTTGGACTCTGCATGAGGCGGCTGCCGCTTAATTTCGTTTTGTTGTTTATGTTTATTTAGTTATTAAAGTTAAGTTTGCCGGTTCCCGCTTCCTTCCTCTTCAAATCTTTAACTTTGTTACATACACATAGGCTATACAATTTCCCCAGATCCTCCTGGCGACCCATTTTTTAAGTCTTAAATACGTGCTTAAATACGTTTGAGAACCTCTGGTGTTAGTGTGTTCTCGGCTTAAGCTGTTGGCCAATCGCAACGCAGTGGGACTGCTAACCAATCACAACACATTTCGTTTTTCGGAAGGCGGACCTTCATCAAACCTGGAACTAATCGAGCCATTTGTTATTATCTGAAAAATAATGCGTTTTTCGAACCACCAAACATGAGAGCATGTTCTAGCACACCCCCAAAAACAAAATAAGACTTTGTACAAGAGCATAATAGGACCTCTTTAAGAAAGTAAACAGGGTCAGTTGTGATTTCATGTTGACTTTAATATCCTAAATACTCATCGTAAGTGTGTATTTCCTTCAGAGTTCAGTGTAGAACTGTGTTTTACCGCAGCACAATATAAAACATGTCAAAAGCCTTTAGTAAAATTGAGAGCACAGCCTAAAATTAGGAGGTGAACAGTCAGTGTGGATGAAATGAGTTGGACCGGATCGCTTCATTAAAACACGCTTCAATACTGAGCATCAGTCACTTTAGCTCTCACACATTCTAGCTTCTCTTTGAGAGATTGGTGTTTAGTTAAATAGTTGCGACATTGTAATTTCCCTCTTTTATTGTGTTTTCCCTTTGTCCCAAAGTGCAGCACCTCTGACCTCACTTGACCTCTGACCTTCCTTGACCTATGATGACCTTTCTTAATTTTTCTCCCCTTCGTCCCGTTCTTCATCCTCAGAGCTGCGGAGGAACTGACGGCGAGAGAGTTTCTCCGGGTCGTGTGACGCCATGTTACTGAAATCACGGAAAATATCCTGGAATGTTTCGTCGTCTCCTGAGGAAAAGCAACATGGAAGAATTTGTGTTTGTTGTGGTTAAAATCTGGAATGTTAAATAATGAAAACTGTGCACAAATGCCTGATGTGAAATGTAACTTTTTTTTAATTAAATTATTATTATTATTATTATTTTCTTTCTTTATTTTTACTTATGTGTGTATGCAATTGTGTATGTATATATTAACAAAAAAAATTAAAACAATTTATTATATGTAGTTGTTTTAGCTTAAAATTATATATACACCATGTTATTTTCATAATTTTACTTAATATTTTATTATAAAAAGTTTATTAATTAAATGTAAAATTATTTCAATTAAAATAATATATTTAATTGATCTATTTTTAATATAATTATAGTAATAATAATAATAATTAATAATGATTATTATGCTGATGCCATATACATATATATGTAATTGTTCATTTTTATTATTATTATTATTTTAACTTTATTATATATGTTGGTATGGGAAAGTTGTAATACTAGTAGTAATATTTTATTTTTTACTTGTATTATTTGATTAAGTTTAATAACATAAAATAATTATTTTAGATAATCGAGGTCTTTGCATATATAATTAAAAATGTAGATTTATTTGTAATTACAATAACATTTTATATTTACATTATAAAATTAATTAAATAAATTATATTAATTAAAATAGTTATTTAGATAATTATAAAGGATATTTTAAAAATATATTTCATAATTACGATGCTTTCGCCATATAAACACCTAAGTAAATATATAACTAATGAAGATATTTTAAATAAAATCTTTTCATAATTACTATGCTTTCGCCATATAAATGCATATATAATTACTATTTTTTATTCCATTACTATGTTTATTATTATTATTTTATTTATACTTATATTTGTATGCATTTATGTATGCATATATAAATAAATGATTGATTTCCATAATTAATTAAAATATTTGTAATTAAAAAAAATCTGTTTTAAATGAAAATTATTTTTAATTATATTTACATGATAAAATTAATTACATATAAATTTATAATAATTAAAATAAAACAATTATTTTTATTAGATTTAATTAATCAAGATATTTTTAATACAATTATGTCATAATTACTGTTTTTTTTTTTTTTTACTGTTTTTAATCTTTATTTTAAATACAACCAAATCAGAAAGTTGTAATAGTTCTGTATTTAGTGTTACTTTAGATCATAAAACTAATTTTAAAGAATTCAAAAATTACAATAACAGCTCACCAACAGATCCAAAGAATCCCTCTGAATCCCTCATTTCTTCATTCATTCGAGCCATTCTCAACCTGAAACACACACACACCGTATTATTAGGATTTCTCACACACACACACAAACACACACTGTGATGATCACTCACAAAGTGACGATGTCAGCATGGGCGGTTTCTATGGCGATACTGAGTGGATCGTTTCCCTTTTCGTCAGCTGCGTACTGATTGGCTCCTCTCTTGAGAAGCAGACACACCTGCCTGAAGTGACCAATCACAGAACAGCATTACCTTAAAACTCACATTTAATTAAAACAGACTCATTTACTTGCTTTTGAGCAATGTACCCTGTGTGTCCGTAGGTGGCAGCGGCGTGCAGGGCTCCCTGTCCGTGCTGATCTCTGTGGTTGACATTAGCGCCGTTCTGTAACAAAAACTCACATGCCAGCAGAGAGCCCTGCCAAAGGAAACACACACAATACTACTGATTAAATAGCAAGTTCACGCATTTAACAGCGATCGACTGTCGACTGTCACTCACCCCGATGGCTGAACCAATCAGAGCCGTCCGTCCGTCCCGCTCTGGATTACTCCAGTTCACTTCCGCACCCTCGGCCAGCGCTGTTACCATGGCAACAAGATCTCCGCTTAGCGACGCCTGATAGAGTCTCTCACCGGCCCGCAGCTTTACCGTTTCTTTGACAAAAATATTTTTTATGAAATGTTATGTAATTTAATGCAATTTTATTAAATGCAATTTAAAAAAATAAATGTTAAAATATTATACTATTTCTATTATTATAAACATTTTTTTTTACATTTATTAATTACGTTCTTTTAACGAATCTTTAAAATAATTAGCATGAGGCACTGGAATAGGCACTGGAATAATATTATCTTATTATTAATTTTTTTTATTAAAATAAAGGTATTATTTTAATTATAAAATATTATTTGAAATCATTAAAATTATTGTATCATTGTATATCATTTTAATTATTTCAATTTATTATTTAATTTTAGTTTATTTTAATATCACAATATTATTTTAATTCATAATTTAAAAAACCTTTATAATTTAATAAAAATATTTTTTATTTAAATTGCAGAAATATTTTAATTAATAATTAAATAATTGAATTTTTTTATATTTATTAAAATATATCTTAATATTATAATATTATTATATTAATATTATATTTTAATTAAAACAATAAACAATACTTTAATTATAAAAAATATTCATTCAAATAATAATTTTAAATGTTACTTATTTTTTAATTATAACATTGTTATTTATCAATAGCATATGAGATGTTTTATATTTAAAAGAATATAAAAAATATTAATTTAATTTCAATAATTTTAAATTAAAATATTTCTATTAAAAATATATCTTTTTATTAAATATTATATTCATATTTTATTTTATTAAAACAATTATAGCATTTAATTACATTATATTTTATTTTAATCAATAAAATACTTTAATTATAAAAATAATTATTAATTAAAATAATTAATGTTAATTATTATTTTAATTATAAAAATTATTATTTAATAGCATATGAGATGTTTTATATTTAAAAAGGATACGTTTTTTAAAGATAAAAATAATTTAATTAAAATGTTTAAATTTATATTATTTATATGAATTGAAATAAATCTTAATATTAAAATATAATATTAATATTATATTTTAATTAAAACAACTATATTATTAAAATATATTATATTTTCATTAATAAAACACTAATTATGAAATTAATTATTAATTCTAATAACTTTAAATGTTAGTTATTTTTTATTATAAAACTATTATTATTTAATAGCATATATGAGATGTTTTATGTTTAAAATAATATAAAAATATTTATAAAAATAAATAATTTAATCAAAATAATTTAAAATTAATATGATTATTGTAAAGATAAAATATTATTATATGAATTAAAATATATCTTAATATTAAAATATTATTAATACTATTTAATTAAATTATATTTTTTATTTTAATTAATAAAATACTTTAACTATAAAAAAATATTATTAATTCAAATAACAATTTTAAATGTTAATTATTATTTTAATTATAACATTGTTATTTATCAACAGCATATGAGATGTTTAATATTTAAAAGAATATAAAAATATTTCTAAAATATACAAAATTTAATTAAAATTATTTTAAATTAAAATTATTATTTTAAAGATAAAATATTATTTATATGAATTAAAATATATCTTAATTAGGGCCGGGACTCGATTAAAAAATTTAATCTAATTAATTAGAGGCTTTGTAATTAATTAATCGAAATTAATCGCATTTTAATCGCATATAAATATTTGACCTGAGAACAGTGAGAATTAAGATTTTTACATGGATTTTTAGTATACCATTGAATAATGACTGAATACATAAGCTTAAGCAACAAAATATTGTTTATTTTTGTTCAACCAAGTCCACCAGACCAGTACAATATTGCCATTAAGTGTAGCAAGAGGCATGTTCTTTAACGAGTCTTTCATGCCGAGAACTCTGCTCTTGTGTTTGCTTAATTATGCATTTAACCGTTAATGACCAAACCTATCATTATAAATGTTGCTGCACATGGAATATAACGCGGATAACATTTAAAAAATATTTTTTATCAGGTTACACACTGATTATTTATCACGTAAACCCCTTTCTCTACCTGTCCGTTGGTCGCGTATATCCTCCATGTTTGTAGTTTTTTAACACTTTTTATGCGTGTTTGTAGTTCTAATCGAATCCTCGTTCACGGCGCAGTGTGTTGCGGGCAATATTAGCCGTTAAGAGTGTGCATTGATCGTTAAGTAGTAGACCATCCGGGAATCTTTGGAATAATTTTTTAAACATACTACGATTTGGGACATACAATACTATTTAGGACGGACGCAGCTTGTCTAAAAGCTAGTTGGTGCTCCAGTATAATCGGTCCGCGGAATCTCATCCAGTAAGAAACGTTCCGCGGTGCAAAACTAAGTGCAATTAAAATGCGTTAAAAAATTTTAACGCGTTATTTTTGTGTAATTAATTAATCTAAATTAACGCGTTAAAGTCCCGGCCCTAATCTTAATATTAAAATATTATTAATATTATTTAATTATAATATCTTTTATTTTAATTAATAAAATATTTTAATTCTAAACATAATTATTAATTCAAACAATACTTTTAAATGTTAATAATTATTTTAATTAAACATTATTATTTATCAATAGCATATGAGATGTTTTATATTTAAAAGAATATTAAAAAAACATTTATAAAAGATAAACACCACAAACACACTCACCAGGATCAGGACCATCAGGATCACGTGTCACAAACCTTTTCTCCACATACTTAAACCGGATCCACTGTTCTTTATCCTGCCTGAGAGAGATGATAGAGACAGTGAAAATGATCATTTATACATTCAAAGCACTTTATAAAACATACGTATGTGAAACAGACACTTCCAGTTTCATACCGTGGACTGTCTGCGCTGGGCTTTTGCAGTCCATCTGCTGGGTTATGCTCATAAATGCCATTGATGACTTCATTACCCAGAAAGCACAGCAGCTGTAGGGGCGGAGTTAAAGACACAGATCAACCAATGGCAAAACAGAAGAGAGCGTAAGAGCTCAGATGCTCCAATGATGACTTAAAACTCATACTATGTGCTGTAAGTAGGTTTTGAAGTAATGTTTATAGCAAAGATTTTGAATAAAGAGTTAAAATTATGTTTATAAAAATTAAATCAGGACATTCGGATCGAAGGACAAACCTTTAACTGTTCTGGCTCCCAGGAATCAAGAGTAAGCGATCGAACTTTGGACAGGTGAACGCCGAGACTCCTGTCAAAACAAACCAAAAACCTTGTATTTTAACAAATAAACTCATTCAATATCAGAATTATGAGTAATACTATCAATAAAATCACATTTAGAAAATAAAGTTATACTTAATTAGCTTGTTTACTGTGTTCACTGGTTCAAAATGCCAGAATTACCAGTGCAAATGGCTGGTGTGGTGAATGTTATATTACATTAAATTAAAACTGTGAAAGAAATATGGACTTGGAAAATATTAAATATTAATATTTTGAATTAGTTTTTATTTTTATATTTTCATTTACAAATTAAAGTTTTAATATTTTTGTTAGCTTTTATTTTTTTTTATATAAATATATAAGTTAATTATATTATATAAGTTTATATTTCCTGTTTTCATTTTAATTTGAGTTATTTTAATAGGTGTTCTAGCATGGTGAATGAATGGACTAAATAAAACAATTTTTATAAGTGTATTATTTTAATGATACTATATTTATTTAATTAAATAATTATTTAATTTTAATTAAAACAATATTATATTATTTAATTATATGTTATTTTAAATTCACAATATTATTAAAATTAATAAATAAAATACTTGTATTATTTGATTTCAATCATTTTATAATAGTGCAAAAGTTAAAAAAATATAAATGTTATATTAACACACAGTAAAATTAAAAACAGTGAAAGTATTATGGAATTGGAAAAATATTATGAAATATTAATAATTCAAATTAGTTTTTTTATATTTTCATTTACAAACTAAAGTTTTAATATTTTGTTAGCTTTTTTATTATATAAATATATAAATTATTTATAAGTTAATTATATTATTATTATATAAGTTTATATTTCCTGTTTTCATTTTAATTTTAGTTATTTTAATAGGTGTTCTAGCATGGTGAATGAATGGACTAAATAAAAAAAAAATTAAAATAATTGTATTATTTTAATGATACTATATTTATTTAATTAAATAATTATTTAATTTTAATTAAAACAATATTATATTATTTAATTATATGTTATTTTAAATTCACAATATTATTAAAATTAATAATTAAAATACTTGTATTATTTGATTTCAATCATTTTATAATAGTGCAAAAGTTAAAAAATATAAATGTTATATTATATTAATACACAGCAAAATTAAAAACAGTGAAAGTATTATGGAATTGGAAAAATATTATGAAATATTAATATTTCAAATTATTTTTTTTATATTTTCATTTACAAATTAAAGTTTTAATATTTTGTTAGCTTTTTTATTTTATAAATATATAAATTATTTATAAGTTAATTATATTATTATTATATATGTTTATATTTCCTGTTTTCATTTTAATTTTAGTTATTTTAATAGGTGTTCTAGCATGGTGAATGAATGGACTAAATAAAACAATTTTTATAAGTGTATTATTTTAATGATACTATATTTATTTAATTAAATAATTATTTAATTTTAATTAAAACAATATTATATTATTTAATTATATGTTATTTTAAATTCACAATATTATTAAAATTAATAATTAAAATACTTGTATTATTTGATTTCAATCATTTTATAATAGTGCAAAAGTTAAAAAATATAAATGTTATATTATATTAATTAACAGCAAAATTAAAAACAGTGAAAGTATTATGGAATTGGAGAAATATTATGAAATATTAATATTTCAAATTAGTTTTTTTTTTTCATTTACAATTTTAAGTTTTAATAAAGTATTAATATTTTAATATGTTAGTTTTTATTATTTTTTAAATAACATTATTATTATTATTTTTTTTTTTTTTAGAAGCACTGGAATAGGCTCTAGCATGGTGAATAAATGGACTGAATAAAAATAATTAAATTAAAATAATTGTGTTATTTTAATTATAAAATATTGATTTGTGGCATTTAATTCCCAGCAGGACTAAAGATCAGACATTACCTGTGGATCCCTGAGCACTCGATGCACATGGTGATGCCGAGGTTAACGCTGGCCCAGCGAGGCTCCGCCTCCCCACAGTCACAGCAGCGCTGGTTACCATTGCCGCGGAGAGCCACGCCCAGAGCAGGGGGGTGAGGGGGCGGGTCCGGAACAGGAGCAGGGGCGGAGTTCTCTTTCACCTAAACACACAATATGTAAATGACATTTGCATATTGTAGAGAGAGAGCGACACACGTCATAATCTGAAAACCCCGCCCACCGGAGGGAAAACAATCCAACGGGAAGCTGCCTCCTTGTCATTTCTGACTTATAACAAAAATCAGAACAATGTCTAAAAGCTGCTATGTGACGAGGTGTTCAGTAAACAAGCTACAAAACACAGAATTACATTTTTATAAGCTGTCGACTTAAAAAACTAGCATTTAACTACACAAATGTAGAGCGCAACGAGTCTTATTCCTAGGGCTGGGAATCGATTCCAGAAAGAAGCCTCGATTCCTCGATTCCGAGGCATTGGGTTTCGAGAGTCGATTCTAACGTTTGGAATCAATCCCATCAAAGGGAATCGACTCCTTATTCAGAGCCATTTTCAGTGCAACAAAACTGAAAGTCGCTGAACGTCGATTGACGAAAATAAAATGAATGAATAAAATAAACTCGTTTTTAAAACTCAAGTTTAAGGACGCAGCCTTCAATTTGAGAAGTGCACAATAAGCCTTTTTCACAAAAATTACGGAAATTACGTCAGCGCAGGGTAAAGTCAGTTCCGCTACAGGTCTGCGCCTATTATATTAATATTGTCTTGTCTCAAATAATGCCTTTTACATTTTCTGTTTTGTCTGTTTTCCAAGTTGTTGTTATATAATCAACATAGAAACAACATTTTTACTTGTTTGTGATTTATATGGGCACTCGGACCGCTGACTCGTCAATATAATATGCACAACATAGCGCCAGCTATATTTTCTGTTCTCAATCTCCGGTATATTTAAGCGTATTTTCTCAATTTACTTACAATTTACGAATCAATATATCATGGTAAATTATGACAGCATTTGAATCCAAATGCACATTTTCCCAAGATTAAATTAAACAAATCCCCGAATCGATTCTTAATGCGCGTGCTTCAGCTTCACGTAAGAGGATATGAATATTCACCTCTCGTCCTGAAGGTGTCACCACCAGCTGCTTTTTTTGCAGAAAAATCTGGTGATCAAAAATGATTAGGCTGTAGTTAAGAACTGTTAGTTTGATTGGCCCGTTTTGAACGCTTTGAATTTAGAAAAATGTTTTATTTCTTAAACATGTTTGAAGTTCTTAATAGATTTCACTGTTGCACATTTACAGTTTGTTTACATGGTGTACAATGGATGCGCATATTTATGACTTCTTGTTACAGTGTTCATTTAAAATAAAAGTTGTTTAAAATTAATAACTGTGTGCACCCTATTATTAATGTAGATGTGTATTTCAGTAATAAACTTAAGTAGGAGAGTTCCAGTTACCAGCATTTATATCAAAATATGGATCCCATGTCTGCAAAACTAACATTTTAAATGAAATCTTGATAGCTAATCAATATCGAATCGAATCGAATCGAAATCGAAACCATAAAAATAAGAATCGAATCGAATTGCCGAATTGGTCACAATACCCAGCCCTAATAGACAGGAATAAAAATGTAAAGTTTGGTGTGTGTAAGTGCTACTGAAGTGGAGATTTATGGCTCAGTGTAAAAGAAAAACTCATTTTGAGAAAACAGCCTTTAAAATTATGAATTATAATTGAAATCTATTGACACAAATAGATAAAGTGCCAAAAAATAAATACTTAACAGTGTCTTTTAAAGACAGGTTTGGCGAAATTGTCCCCAAACAGAGGACCGCCAGGAGAGAGAATGGAAGGAGGGAAAGGGAAATCCTCCAACTTGTGCAAAGGCGTCGGCAACTCCACAAGAACTGGAGGAAGGCAACCCACGCAGAGAGAGAGGGTCTGAAAGTTCTGTGGGAGGAGGTCAGGAAAAGGCTTGCCGGGCTTCGCAGAGCTGAACGCATCCGCAAGCGCAGCCAGCGGAAGCAGAAAGAGCGAGCCGATTTCTTCAAGGATCCCTTTAAGTATTCCAGACAGCTACTGGAGCAAAAGAAGAGTGGCAAGCTTGAAATCACCAGGGAGAGATTGGAACAGCATGTCAAAGGGCAGTACAGTGATCCTCAAAGGAGCGTCCCCTTAGGAACTCCAGGATACGTACCCCAGCCGGCAAAGCCAACAGCTGCATTCAACATCATGCCCCCCAAGCTCAGCGAAGTCAGGCAAGTCGTGGAGAAGGCAAGGTCCTCTTCTGCACCTGGGCCCAATGGGGTCCCCTACAAGCTCTATAAGAACTGCCCCAAGGTACTAGAGCTGCTATGGTATCTGATGAGAACTGCCTGGAAAAAGCAAATCATTCCATCTGAGTGGCAAAGAGCGGTAGCAGTCTTCATCCCCAAGGAAATGAACTCCAAAGACATAAGCCAGTTCCGAAACATTGCTCTACTGAATGTAGAAGGAAAGATCTTCTTCTCAGTGCTAGCCAGGAGAATGACCAACTACCTGCTCGAGAACGGCTATGTTGACACCAGCTGCCAGAAGGCAGGAGTTCCAGGTTTCCCAGGATGTATAGAGCACTCCACTATGATCTGGGACCAGATCCAGAAGGCCAAGCGGGAGAAGACCGACCTGCATGTCATCTGGCTTGACCTTGCCAATGCATACGGATCAGTACCACATCAGCTGGTCAACTATGCTATGGAATTTTTCCACATGCCCATCTGCGTCAAGAACCTAGTAGCACAGTACTTTAGTAACCTGCAGATGTGTTTTTCCCTCCAGGATTTCACCACCGGGTGGCAGCGGCTCGAAGTAGGAATCCCGATGGGGTGTACCATCTCTCCAATACTGTTTGTAGCAGCCTTTGAGATAATCCTCATCGGGGCAAGGCAAATGGTTGGGGGGATCAAACTCCCAACTGGTAAAAGGCTCCCTCCACTGAGGAGTTACATGGATGATGTCACCAGCCTCCTTCAGACAGCAGCATGTACATCAAGACTGCTGAATAGAATGGATGAACTGATGTCATGGGCAAGAATGAAGATCAAGCCCTCCAAGTCTCGGAGCTTGTCCCTCAGGAGAGGAGTCAGAAATGACAATACCATCTTTGTCGTTGGAGGAAAAAAATCCCACTCCTATCAGAGCAACCCATCAAAAGCCTGGGGAGGCAGTACACTGCAGATTTATCTGACAAACAGATGGGGAAAACCGTCATGAAGCAGCTCTCTGACGGACTGGCAAGGATCGACCAAAGCCAACTCCCGGGGAAGTTTAAGGTCTGGTGCTACCAGTTCACACTCTACAGGAGGGTAATGTGGCCCCTGAAAATGAGTGAGATTCCCTCATCAACCGTAAGTAAGATGGACGGAAAAGCCAACTCATTCATCCGAAAGTGGTTGGGGCTGCCACGGTGCCTATCCGAAACCTGTCTTTTGGAAAAAACATGCTGCAGCTGCCACTGCAGTCCATACAGTTGGGCTACATGCAAGAAAAGACCAGGTTGGTTCTCGAGCTGAGGGAGTCCACAGATGAGTCAGTAAGGAACACAAATGCCAAGGTTCCTACTGGCCGTAAATGGAATGCCCAAACCGAGGTCGATCAAGCTGTTAGTCGGCTACAACACCAGGAGATCATGGGTAGAGTTCAGGCAGGAAGAGCAGGGCTAGGATGGGGAGAGATGCCACGCTTTTGGTCCAAGGCCAATCGCAAGCAAAGGAAGGAGATAGTGGTAGCAGAGGTGACGAGGATGGAGGAGGACCGCTACAAAATCAAGGCCATGTCGCAGGGTCGACAAGGAAGCTGGACAACCTGGGAGGGAATCATGAACCGGAACATCAGTTGGTCAGACGTGTGGAAGATCCCACAGGCAAGAATTAGCTTCCTTATTCGTTCAACCTACGACACGCTTCCCTGCCCTCGGAACCTCCACCAGTGGTTCGGGAATGAAGAATCCTGTGCACTCTGCAATGCCCCCAACGCAAGTCTCCAGCACATATTGGCAGGCTGCAAGATCGCTCTTTCACAGGGACGCTACAGATGGCGCCACGACCAGGTCCTGAGAAAGCTAGCCGAAGTACTGGAGGAGTGTCGACAGGGTAGCAAACAACCATCATCAGCAGAGGACCCCACCATCTTTGTGTCGGAAGGAGGGGTAAGGAGAAGCACTAGGTCAAGAGAAACAGCAAGGCTCTTCTCCTCTAACCAGGAGTGGAACATGAGGGTTGACCTGGACAGGCAGCTCCGGTTCCCCACGGAGATAACCACCACATCTCTCCGGCCAGACATAGTGGTGTGGTCAACTAAGGCAAGATCGGTGCACCTCATTGAGCTCACTGTACCACTGGAGGAGGGGATTGAGGCTGCCTTCGAACGGAAGAAGGCCAAGTACTCAGAGCTTGCTGTTGAGTGCCGGGAGGCTGGCTGGAAGACTACCAGCTACCCAGTGGAGGTCGGATGCCGAGGCTTCCTTGGGTTGTCAACCATACGCCTCTTGAGGGAAGCAGGAGTGACCGGAGGGAGGCTAAGGAGGGCAACAAAGGATCCGGCAGAGGAGGCAGAGAAAGGTAGCTTTTGGCTCTGGCTGAGGAGGAAAGATAGGTGTTGGGGGAAGAACACCTAACCCCAGACAACAGTTGCAGGGAGTACAGCTATCAGCTGCAGGGGGTGACAGGGAGACGTCCCTGTCACTGCTCCGCCACCAGGAGACGTTCCAGAATTAAAGGAGCGAAACGTTGGTGAATGGTGGTTTCTGGCTGATGACCCTGCAGCTGATCCATGGGCACCGGAGGAGGTGCGACAGGCAGCAATGCCCAGCAGGTGGTAACAACTTCCTGTGCAATTACTTTGGATGTTTTTTTTCCACTAGTCTGAAATAACACTTTATGAACTAAAAAGCCCAAAATCACAACCTTGACAGGTGCATGAAAAAACAGTGTTTTTGCCAGTAGTGTCTCCCTTTAAAAAACATATATATATTGTACCTGAGTGTTTTGATCTGTTACTTGATCGCGATATGCCAAGTCTATACAGCCCTGAACAGCATTAATCCACGCCAACTTCAGCTCCTCAGAATCAGCCTGTAACGCACAACACCTGTGCACAAAAACACACAATTAATAACACACACACACACACACACACACACACACACACACACACACACACACACACACAATCTGTGTCTGTATAAACAGCCATCCTTCAACTAGAAGGCTGGATTGCAGCTACATGCTTTATAAAAAATACTGCACAAAATGCAAATATTGCTTTCAGCTCCCAATTAGTTTAGCATGTTTTTACATATTTAAACACATTTGACAGATTTTACAGCCACAGTTAATAGAGAAAATTTGATTAATATTGAATCTGAAGCAGGTAATAATCCAGAAGTTGTAAATAAAACGCAGATTATAGAAGAATGTTTTACAAGACTGCAAAAAATGCTTTTCTTACTTTACTTAGATTTTTTTTGTCTTGTTTCCAGCCAAAATATCTAAAAGTTCTTAAATCAAGAAGGATTTTCTAGACAAGTAAAAAATATTTTCTTATTTTCAGTAAAAACAAGTCAAAATTAAGTGAGTTTTTGCTTAAAACAAGCAAAATAGTCTGCCAATGGACAAAAAAATCTAAGTAAGAAAAGCATTTTTTGCAGCAAAGAAAATATTATTTTAGATTTTGAGTTTTCATGTATAATTTAATTTTTTCCGCAGTTTCTTTGTAATTATTTGTAAAATTCACTAGCAATTTCTAATTGGAAATGGTTTTAAAGTAAACCCTACAGTTGTTTTCAGTGCAGCTGGACTAATGTGTGTGTTTTTATAATCTTACTTCTGCACCGACAGCAACTCAAAACAGAAACGACGGTCGATCACATCCAGAGATTTGACCGCACACAGACGCAGATCATCGAACAGAACGACCGGCTGCTCCTAAAACACAAACACACACTACGTGAAACGTAAGAAACACGTTAACATTATGACTCAGTTCTAGACTGCTGTGGTTAATGGTTTACCTTGTGTGATTTTGAGTAGATTAACTGATTATTTTCAGTGGAAAACCAGCACCTAAGAGACGGAAAAAGTAATCATGACTGTTTCGTTTTTAAGCATTTGACTTTAATTTGATAATGTAAATGGATAAAGATCTCTGTCTCTTTAGAGTTATAATAAACTAAAACCATACAAAAAAATTGTTACTTGAAAAAAAAAAAATACAATAACAGACACTAAATAAAGTTTATAAATATATAAAAATCTTATGCTGGTTTTATTTCAGTTAGTTGCCAATGAAACGTTTCAGATTTTTTATTTGATCTACTAAAATAATTAAAACTAAAACTGAAAAATGTATTTAAAAAAAAATCAAAATGATACAAACACAATTATTAGAAGCAAAAACAAAAATAAAAACAAATTATTACAATATTAAAATAATTTTTTTTTATATATGTGACTCTGGACAACAAAACCAGTCATAAGGTTAAATTTGACAAAACTGAGATATATGAAAGCTCAATAAATAAGCTTTCTATTGATGTATGGTTTGTTAGGATAGGACAATATTTGGCTGAGATACATCTATTTGAAAATCTGGAATCTAAGGGTGCAAAAAATCAAAATACTGAGAAAATCACCTTTAAAGTTGTCCAAATTAAGTTCTTAACAATGCATATTACTAATCAAAAATTACATTTTGATAGGGTTACAGTAGGAATTTTACAAAAAATCTTCATGGAACATGATCTTTACTTAATTTCCTAATGATTTTTGACATAAAAGAAAAATCAATAATTTTGACCCATACAATGTATTTTTGGCTATTGCTACAAATATACCCCAGCGACTTAAGACTGGTTTTGTGGTCCAGGGTCACATATATATATATATATATATATATATATATAAACACATTCAAATTATTAATAAAATCTATAATAGTATCTTAGTTAAAGTAATACAAAACTGGTTCTCTCACCTTTTCCAGGTCTTGTTCTTCTTACGTGAGCGTTTGAACAGATAGCCCTTAATCGTTCCTCCGTCAGACGGATTACACACAATAACCGCTTCTCCTGACGCGTCCTACCAAACACACAACCATTAACAACCACACATGATCAAAAGATCAACTAATAAAAACAGATTGCCTTATACCTGGTAATATAACCATATTAGCATGTTGACATATACCCATTTAAAAAGTTATAAACAATAATATTGATATACTATTATAATTTTTTTGCTCATAATTTGTCCATATTAGTTTTTATCTTAATATTTTCTGTTTTCACTTTAGTTACAAATTTAGTCATCTTGTTGTGTTTGTCATTTTTATTAGGTTAACACGTATTAGATTTCTTTAAGATTAATATCCATGGTTATAATCATTACTATAACACAGAAAATGATTTTCTTCCTTTTGCCTTGTTTACAAATACCTTTATTACTTTATGAAGACACATTCAATTGAGAAGCTAAATGACTGAAGATATTACATTGTTTACTGAAATTTTTTTCAAAATGAAGTGCGTTTATGCTTAAAACAAGAAAAAATATCAGTCAGTGGGGTAAAAAAATATTATTTTTTTCTTTTTAAACAGTTTTTTTTTACTTGTTTAAAACATCAGTAGTCAAAAATGCATTGTGTGGGTCAAAATTTTAGATTTTTTTTAATGCCAAAAGTAAAGATCATGTTCCATGAAGATATTTTGTGAATTTCCTATATCAAAACTTAATTTTTGGTTAGTATTATGCATGGCTAAGAACTTCATTTGGACAACTTTTTCTCAATATTTTGATTTTTTTGCACCTTCAGATTCAAGATATTCAAATAGTTGTATCTCGCCCAAATATTGTCCTATTCTAACAAACCACGCTGCAAAAATGTTTTTCTTACTTACATTTTTTGTCTTGTTTCCAGACAAAATATCTACAAATTCTTAAATCAAGAAGGATTTTCTAGACTAATAAAATTGTCTTGTTTTCAGAAAAAAACACTAAAAATTTTGTGCGTTTTTGCTTGAAACAAGCTAAATAATCAGCCACTGGGGTAAGAAAAATAATCTTGTTTTCTGTTTGAAATATTTTTTTTTTTTTTTTTTTGCTTACCCCATTGGCAGATTATTTTGCTTGTTCTAAGCAAAAACTTACCTAATTTTGACTTGTTTTTTTCTGAAAACAAAAAAATAATTTTTACTCGTCTAGAAAATCCTTCATGATTTAAGAATTTTTAGATACTTAGGCTGGAAACAAGACAAAAAAATCCAAGTAAGAAAAGCATTTTTTGCTTTGGATGTATTCTTTCAGATGATGTATACATTTGTAATTAAAAAAATAAATACTAGGTAAATAATAATTTTTATCAGTATGTGGTTTATTTAGTGAAGTTCTCATTCCAGAAATCAATTCATTAAAGTGAGATGATGATATCAATATTTTCAGTCTGGTTTTCTGGAAGAGAAATAAACGGCAAATTCTGCTAAAAATGTATTTTTAATTTTGCACTAACATATGAATGACCTCAAAACCAGTGTTACTTTTAAAAGTAATGCATTAAAATATTGAATTACTCCCTAAAAATGTAACCAATTACGTTACTTTGTTACTTTTTATGGAAAGTTAGGCGTTACGTTACTTTTGCGTTACTTTTTAAATCTGGGCAGGGCTTGTTTGTTTTTAATATAAAAAAGTTCTATTTTTGTCAAATGTAAAAGCCTTTTCACACCAAAAGCCTCAGGCTTAGAGAAAAGTAAATTCACGTCTGTACAGTAGACCGCAGAAGAAAAAATGTCAACTCTTTAGCAATAAAAAAGGATTATCTTGAGTAATTTTTGCTTATTAGTACGGATGAATTGGATCATCGAAAGTTGGCAGCAAAGATATCGGTTAATAAAATGGGATTAAATACATAAAGGATATTTGTATTATTTAATATATTTAATTATTGCAGGTTTGCGTTGAATTTCACTGAAGAATACTGCATCTGTTTTTTAGTGAGTGCGATGATTTTTTTTGCATGTTCACATTTATTCTAGAACTAAAGTAACATCTTGCTCACAATTTCTCTCAACATGAGGACAGGAGAGCTTTTAAGCAATAAATGGAGGGGGAAAGTAAACGGCGGTATTTATTTGAAAAAGTAACTCAGATATTTTCTTGTCAATTAAAAAGTAATGCGTTACTTTACTAGTTACTTGGTAAAAGTAATATTATTATGTAACTTGCATTACTTGTAATGCATTTTCCCCCAACATTGCTCAAAACGAGTTTTTAATGTGTTAATCAGTATTTTATAGCTAAGTTATTCTCTTACCCTCTGCTGAACAAGCAGGTGTGTGTTCTCCAGGTCTTTTCTCTTGGCAGAGCAGTCAGACGACAGCTGAGAGAGCTGCACACAGATATTACTCATAGTTAACTCCAATATACATAAAACATGAGTAATCAAACACTGTGTGTGCATGTAAAGGGTTGATTTTGTGTGTGTGGAGTATAAATAGTGTCTGTTATGTGTATATGTAACCTGTGAGGCCATTGTCTTCATGGTCGGTTCTAGGTCTCTCAGCAAATCAAATCCCTGGTGGAAAAACGTGTACTGAGCGTGAAAATACGAGAAGACCTGAGGGGAAAAAGGACAAAAAGATGCTTTTAAGATAGTTTACAACACGTTATTGTATTTACAAACCAAGTTTTCTGATTAACAGCTCACCGAATTCAGAATATCCAGCTTCTGTTGGACCTTGAAATTATTTAACTGCAAGAAAAAAAATTAAACAAGACATTTCACTCATGTTCTGGGAAAATTTTCTTCCTGATTAAAGAATGAAATACATAAATAAAATAATAAATGGCTAATTAAAAATAAATAAATAAATGAAAACTAATTATTTACTTGTTATTTTGCTCTGCATGGATAGCTCTTTTTAAAATTCATTAAATAAACTAATAAATACATATTAAAAATGTATAAATAAATACTAAATATTCCTTTCTCAAAAAAAAAAAAAATCTTTTTACTTTGTTCCGAAAAAATTCTCAGGGAAAATCTCTCTCCAGTAAAATAAAACATTTTCCTCATGTTCTGGGGAAATATTCTTACTTATAAAATAATGAAATAAATACAAAAATATAAAAAATAAAAAATGCCAAATTTAAAAAAACAAAACAAATTTTTTAATTTTTATTTTGTTCTGCATTAATATCTCGCTAATACTAATTTTAAAAATTCATTTAAAAAATCTAAACATAAATACTAAAAATTTTATTTCTCAAAAACAAAACTAAAATTATCTGAGTAAATGTCTCCCCAGCAAAATAAAACATTTCACTCGTGTTCTGGAGAAAAATTCTTCCTTAGAAAATAATTAATTAAATAAATAAATAAATACAACAATTAAATACATAAATAAATAAATAAAATAATAAATGGCTAATTTAAAGTTATTTACTTTTTATTTTGCTCTGCATGAATATCTCACTAATACAAATTTTAAAAATGCATTAAATAAACAAAAAAAAATACATCTAAAAAAATAAAATAAACAAATACTAAATATTGTATGCAAATTTCTTCCCAGTAAAATAAAATAAAATAAATATATATTTTTATTATAAAAGTATAAAAACATAATATAAATGTATTAAAATCATCATTATCATACAACCACCCAAATTTATATATTATTCAGTATTTAGTGACCTGCCCTGAATTTTCTTAGTCTTAAACACTACAACAGCCTGCTTTGTCCTAGAGGTCAAATTACGATGATTATATACTTAATATTTTATTTATCATTAATAATAACTTAATAAATTTTTTTTCTGGAAAAAATCACCCAAGTAAAATAAATTAAATATAATATTTTTTTTAAATTCTAAAATTCTAAAAATATAACACAATATGTTCAGGTAACATCAAGATTTTTTTAGCAAAAATTAGAGCTGATGGTATCAGGTGGAGTTTGAGTGATGTTTAACATGTGCCAGAGTTCAGTATGTCAGTCCAGAGTAAACAGGATCTGAGTCAAACCAAACAATATATAGCAGCCAATCAGCTTCATTCCTGCAGCTGACATTACAACTGAACCTGCTGAACTCAAAACTTCCTCCAGTCAGCCAGAAAATTTTTATGCAAAAAACAGATCATGAGCAATCATGAGCTCATTATCATAAGACCGCCCACATTTACATATTCATTCATTTAGCCATTCATTATCCATCATATATATATACCCTGAATTTTCTTAGTCTTAAAGGTACAGTAGTATTAACAACAGTCTGCTTAAATTATCATGAAAAACTACAAAAATAAATGTTTTTGCTTGACTACGATTATATGTGCGCCAGGGTTATTATAACTAACTAAAACTAAAACAATAAAAACATTTTTGTCACTGGGAATAAAATATATATATTATCAACCTGCTAAGCTAAATTAGTAAAACATTAAAAACAAAATGGAAATTGAAATGCAAAAATGTTTTTTAAACACATTTATTTTATTTACATTTAGTTTAAGATGATGTACAGCTAAATTACTAAAACATGAACTAAAATTACAATAAGAATGGAAAATATAAAAATAAAAAATAATTTATTATTTATTTAATTATTATAAAAACCTTAAACTTATTTTTTTCATCTAGTGGCCAAGATAACATTTCTCATTTAAATTTTATCTAACTAAAATAACTAAAACTGAAATAAAAATTAATAAAAACAAACAACAACAACAACAACAACAAAAAAAACGAATAAAAAAGGCAAAAACACTAAATTACTAAAACGTTAACAAAAATTTTAATTAAAAAATAAAAATAAAAAATAAAAATTCTGTAGTATTTATTTTTATTTTTTCATCTAGTAGCCAGGATTGACTACAACAATAAAACTGAAATAAAAATGAATAAAAAAAATAATAATAAAATAAAAAAGGCAAAAACACAGTTAAATTACTAAAACATGAACTAAAATTACAATAAAAATGCAAAATATAACAATAAAAAATAATTTATTATTTATTTAATTATTATAAAAACCTCAAACTTATTTTTTTCATCTAGTGGCCAAGATAACATTTCTCATTTTAATTTGATCTAACTAAAATAACTAAAACTGAAATAAAAAATTAATAAAAACAAACAACAACAACAAAAAAAACGAATAAAAAAGGCAAAAACAATAAATTACTAAAATGTTAACAAAAATTTAATAAAAAAAATAAATAAAATAAAAAATTCTGTAGTATTTATTTTATTTTTTCATATAGAAGCCAGGATTGACTAAAACAATAACACTGAAATAAATATGAATAAAACAAAAAAATAAAATAAAAAAGGCAAAAAAAACAGAGTTAAATTACTAAAACGTTAACTAAAATTACAATAAAAATGCAAAATATAACAATAAAAAATTATGTATTTTTTAAATTATGTATTAGATAAAAATGTATTAAAAAAACTAATAAAAAAGGCAAAAGACAGCTAAATAACTAAAACGTTAACTAAAATTACAATAAAAACTAAAAGAAAAAAAAAAGAAAAAAAGACTATAATAGTCCCTTAGTGATAAGATAACATAATAAAAAATTTGGATTTTAGGGAAAGTTTGAAGTACCTGCAGACAGTAGTCTAGGGCGAAGTGTTGGTAGCATTTGCGTGTGGCGAGCAGCAAGTGAGTGGCTCGTTCAGCGTCAGCGGGTTTATGTCGGCTGACCTGAGCGTTTTTCATAACGGTGGCATCAAGATCGTCTCCGATCCGGACAAACTCACGACGAGTGTCGCGAATCTGCGGCAGAAACCTGTCACAGAACAAACCATTATGCTTTAACCCTTAAAGACCTGCAACATTTTTGGGGCACCTGATGCACCTGTACTTTTCAGGCCTATTCTAGCAGTCAGCATCAGGTGCCACCTATCATTATAAACAGGAGAACTTTAAAGTTTATATCTAGCTAATTTAAAGTCACAATTGCACAATTGTTTCCTAGAATTTTAGGAAAAACACAAGCAACAATTTGGTGCTTTTTACTGTGTACTTAAACAAAAACTCCTTAAGTTTAGATTTTTTTCTTTAGAAATTTGTATTTAGGTGTTTTACACTTCCAAATAAAATTGTCTACATATAACATTTCCCAAACATAGTAATAGCCATATATTACAATATTATTATAGGCGCTTTTCAGTGAAAAACAGGCCTATTTAGTTTATCGACAATATAGACTTGTCCAAAAACATCATAAAGGCATAGCAGAAACAGTGTTATATAACAGCAAAACACAGTATAAAAAAAAAATAAAAAAATAAAAAAAAATTTTTTTAAAAAGTTACTTTTTCAGATAAATATATTCTTAATCTGAGTGTGCAATGAACACCAACAGTGTAGGAAGTAGTGAAAACAATTGCACAAATGGTCTTGTGCAACAAAAATATAGTCCAAATTATTCACAAACTATAGAAATATACAGAGTGCAAAAGAAAAAATAGTGCAAATAATCTTTACAAAATATATAAGAATTAATTACATGCTATAACAACCAAATAGATCAATTTGAAGGCCGGTTGCCATGCGAAAACCTAAATTCCAGTGCTTTATCCGAGCTGTTTCACCCTTGTTTTTGGTTTGTGTTATGTCTAAGGGCTCTGTCGCGTGTATTTCTGCGCTTTTTCAAAGAGTGCTGTCATGCAAAAGTGTTTTTTTGTGTTTACTTTCACTTTGCTTTGTTAAAATTTCCAAAGAAACATGATAATTGGTGGTTCAAACGACCAAAACCTATGTTTATTGGTTGAATAGATGACAGTTTAAACAAACCAGAGGAACGAAATGCATTGGTTTCAAATTCACTCAATATTACTGAAAAGAGAAGAATGTCTGCATTACGAGACTGCATTCGAATTGGATTAGCGGTTCAAAAGTTATTAAACATTTAAGAACAATAGTTATTTTTAGCCGAGGGGTAGCTGTCTCGGTCTTTGAGGGTCAATGCAGTAAAAGTGTGCGTGCATGTGATGTGACGTACTGTGAAAGCAGGTTTGTGAGCTGCTGGGTAATGGCTCTCTGAGTCTGATCAAACAGCATCTGAAAAGAAAACATCATTTTTAATGCACAAATACATTTTCTGACACTGCACAGGAACAAATGCATTTTAGCACACACTCACCGTCTGAAACTGGATCATTTCCTGCAGGCCCTGGTTGAACTGACGCAGGCAATTCTACAGAAACACAAACAATGAGAGGTCAATACGAGAGGTCTGGTCAAAGAGCTCGACCCACCAGATATCAGTGCTCACCAGAATAACGCTGTCGCTCTTATGATACGCCGTAAACTCGGCCAAGCCGGACAGGAAAAGCTGATTGCAGGAGGTGTAGTTCTGGCCTGCCTCCACCATCTGACTGCACAGTTTCATCACCTGCACAGATGAAATGTGTTTAGTGCATAGATCATGAGAAACAGAACTCAAATAGATGAAATGAACACATGTACATATCAATGTTTGGTGACCAAAAATTTGGAGGTCCAGTCATATTGAGATAATAGGGAGGAAGTACCATAGATATAAGAAATGCAGCTAATTTTACATGAAAAATGAGGCATTTGTGTGTGGAAATGATCATGAAAAAATATCTAAACTAAATTAAATACATCAGATAAAACATGACTATAATTAAAGTACAATATAAAATCTAATCTAATATATATATATATATATATATATATATATATATATATATATATAGAATAAATTAATATTTAGACATATAATGAGTATAATAAAATATAATATACAAATTAAACTATTATATAATACAAAATATGACTAATAAAATATAAAAATACATAGTAAAGTACACTATACAACAAAACAATAATAAAATATAAAGTGAAATATATAGACTAAAATATCACATAAAACTCTATAATAAAGATTAATATAAAAATATAAACTAATTAAGAATATAATTTAAATAGAATAAATTTAAATAGAATAATAAAATATAAACGAAAAATATGAAACAAAGACAGACATGTAATATAAAACATTATAAAATATAAAATACTATAAAACACAACTATAATAAAAAAAAAAAAAAAAAAAACATGACTATAATAAATAAGTGACCCTGGACCACAAAACCACAAGTAGCACAGGTATATTTGTAGCAATAGCCAAAAATACATTGTATGGATCAAAATTATCGATTTTTCTTTTATGCCAAAAATCATTATGATATAGTAAAGATCATGTTCCATGAATATATTTTGTAAATGACCTACCGTAAATATATCAAAACGTAATATGTGATTAGTGATATGCACTGATAACTTAAAAGGCCATTTTCTCAATATTTAGATTTTTTTGCACCCTCAGATTCCAGATTTTTTAAATAGTTGAATCTCAGCCAAATATTGTCCTTTCCTAACAAACAGTACATCAATGGAAGCTTGTTTATTCGACCCTTATGACTGGTTTTGTGATCCAGGGTCACATATATAATATAAAAACTAACATATGAAACAAAAACCTTTAAAAAAAAATATCACTATTCCTTTAAAGTTTAAACGCTGGTACATCTTACTTTCTCCACACGACTCTCCAGTTCTGCAACATCACTCTCGCATTTATCCAGAGACTGCCTGCAAACACACACACATTTATCTGCATCGGTCCACTTTTCAGCCACAGATTTCATTTCAATTCAAAGTTCATTTGGACAACTTTAAAGGTCATTTTCTCAATATTTTGCAACCTTAGATTCCAGATTTTCAAATAGTTGTATCTGAGCCAAATATTGTCCTGTCCTAACAAACCATACAACAATGAAAAGCTTATTTATTTTAAAAACGGATCATTATGACTCATCTTTATAAGCTTTTTTTATTTACATATCAACATTTTAGGTTCAAATTAATAAAGTAACTGCTCAGCATTTCAAGTCTTTCTCCTTTTGTGTTATTCATAATTTGCAAAACAATAAAAATTTGGATATTAAGTAAAGATCATGTTTCATGAAGATATTTTGTAAATCTCCTACCATAAATATATCAAAACTTACTTTTTGATTGGTATAATAGGATAAAATAAAATAAGTAAAATGACATAAAACAAAGTAAATAAAACTTAAAATAAAATGTAAAATATCATAAAATAAAATCTAAAATAAAATAGAACACAAGAATTTTTTTTAATAAATATGTGAATATTTTTTAATAAATGAAATAAAACAAAAATAACATTAATAAAATAAAATTAAAATTAAACAAAAATAAAAAACAGAGTAGAGTAAAAAAACATGAAAAAATAAAAAAATAAAATAAAATACATAAAATGACATAAAATAACAGCATTTCAAGTCTTTCTCCTTTTGTGTTATTCATAATTTACAAAACAATAAAAAACTAAGACATTAAGTAAAGATCATGTTTCATGAAGATATTTTTAAATCTCTTACCATAAATATATCAAAACTTACTTTTTGATTAGTATAATAGGATTAAATAAAATAAGTAAAATGACGTAAAACAAAATAAATAAAACTTAAAATAAAATGTAAAATATAATAAAATAAAATCTAAAATAAACTAGAACACAAGAATTTTTTTAATAAATATGTGAATATTTTTTAATAAATGAAATAAAACAAAAATAACATTAATAAAATAATAAATAAATAAATAAATAAAATTAAATTAAACAAAAATGAAAAACAGAATAGAGTAAAAAAAAATATAATAAAACATGAAAAAATAAAAAATAAAATAATAAAATAAAATACATAAAATGACAAATGACATCAAGTCTTTCTCCTTTTTGCGTTATTCATCATTTACAGTACAATAAAGAAAAATCTAAAACGATCAAATAAAAACTAAAATATAATGGGATAAAAAAAAATTTAAATGACATGAAACAAAATAAATGAAATTTAAAATAAAATGTAAAATACAATAAAATAAAATTTAAAATAAACTAGAACACAAGAAAAGATTTAAAATAAATAAAAATGTGAATATTTTTTAACATCTTAATAAAATAAAAAAAATTAAATAACAACGAACAAAATGAAACAAAAATGAAAAACAGAATCAAGTAAATAAAATAAAACAATAAAAAATAAATAAATAAATTATAATAAAATAAAAAACATAAAATGACATAAAATCTTACTCCCTTTTGCGTTATTAAAAGAGAATAAAATAAAAAAACATCTAAATTTACAATTTTAACTAAAATCTAAACTACAATAACATTTACAATACAGTAACAAAATCTAAAATTTATAAAAAATCGAAAACAAGATAAAATGAAAACTAAAATATAATAGGATAAAATAAAATAGGTAAAATTACATTAAACAAAATAAATAAAATTTAAAATAAAATGTTAAATAAAATAAAATAGAACACAAGAAAAATAAAGTGAATGTTTTTTAATAAATTAAATAAAACAAAAATACATCTTAAAAAATTCTAAAATAAAATTAAATAAAATGAAACAAAAATGAAAAACAGAATCAAGTAAATAAAATAAAACAAGAAAAACTTAAAAACTAAAATATAATAAAATAAAAAACATAAAATGACATGAAAACTTACTCCTTTTTGCGTTATTCAAATAGAATAAAATAAAAAAACTAAACTGAAATAAAACAAAAATAAAATAACATCTAAATTAAAATTAATAAAAAATCTAAAACAAGATAAAAAAGGGTAAAATAAAATAAGTAAAATGACATTAAAACAAATTAAATAAAATTTTAAATAAAATGTAAAAAATAAAACAAGAAAAAATTAAATAAATAAAAATGTGAATTTTTTAAATAAATGAAATAAAACAAAAACAACATCTTAATAAAATCTAAAATTAAATTAAATAACAAATCAAATGAAACAAAATGAAAAACAGAGTAAAAAAAAAACAAGAAAAAATAAAACTAAAATATAATAAAATACATAAAATAACAGCATTTCAAGTCTTTCTCCTTTTTGTGTTTTCTTTTCTTTTATTTTTTTCTGCAGTACAAGACTTGCAGTGTGACAAATTAATTATTAATTACACATATATTGTGTAGTAATTTTATTTAAAATGTTGCTTAGATAGTTTTAGATGTAGAATAGCACATTATATGTCAACTATACATTTCATAAACTCACTTTATTGGCATTAAGTGCTGTTATATGCACATCATGAATAAGATATTGATACCTGAACGCAGGTGAGTCTCTGATGCACTCCTCAAAGTCCAGTAAAGTGTCCATGTTTCTCTCTGTCCTTATAAACTCAGTGTTTGTAACTCTTTGACTGACTATAAAACATTATCCAGACACGAACGATTCCTGCTTGAGGCCTGGAAGAGCGCTGAAAGCATCACCGCATCTCTGTCTCCGGTGCAGATCATCATCCGTGAGCCGTTATTTCTCTCTCTCTCTCCCTGCCCTCATAAACACTCACTCACTCAAAGACTGACAGGAAACCCGCGCTGCATCACACCCTGCTGATTATGGACAGACACCGGAGTAATACACGCCATTAAATTAATGAAAGCATATAATTAAAGTTCATTGCGATGTATGAGTCAGTGTCGAGCTTCGTTGACAGCTGCGGAGGTGTTTGTTCATGTTGATGCGAATCGCTTTTCCGGTGTCGAAAGTCAAGCCCGTAGAGGATGTCCGGTCCGACATTTTCAAAATAAAAGCATGAAATGTAACATAAAATAAAAGCTATAGCTGGATATATAGATATAAAATGTAAAATACAATAAAATAAAATAGAACACAATAAAAAATTATGTTCATAATTTTTATAAATGCAATAAAAATATCTTAAAATCTAAAATAAAATTTAATATAACAACAAATAAAATAAACATAAGATGAAACAAAAATGAAAAACAGAATAGAGTAAAACAAAAAACAAAAAAAACATCTAAAATAAATAAAAAATTGAAATAACATTTACGATACAAAAAGAAAATCTAAAACAGGAAATTAAAAAAGGATAAAATAAGTAAAATTACATGAAACAAAATAAAATGAAAAATAAATTGTACAATATAAAACAATAAAATCTAAAAAAAGAACAATAAAAAATTAAATACAAATTTAATGTAAATATTTTTATAAATGCAATAAAAAATATTTGAAATAAAGTCTAAAATAAAATTAAATATAACAAATAAAATAAACAAAATGAAACAAAAATGAAAAACAGAATAGAGTAAAAAAACATCTAAAATAAAAAATAAAATAACATTTACGATACAAAAAGAAAATCTAAAACAGGAAATTAAAAAAGGATAAAATAAGTAAAATGACATGAAACAAAATAAAATAAAATAAAATTGTACAATACAAAATAATAAAGTCTAAAAAAAGAACGCAATAAAAAAATTAAATACAAATTTAATGTAAATATTTTTTTATAAATGCAATTAAAAATATTTTAAATAAAATCTAAAATAAAATTAAATATAACAACAAATAAAATAAACATAAAATGAAACAAAAATGAAAAACAGAATAGAGTAAAAAAAAAAACTAAAATAAATAAAAAATTAAAATAACATTTACGATACAAAAAGAAAATCTAAAACAGGAAATTAAAAAAGGATAAAATAAGTAAAATGACATGAAACAAAATAAAATGAAAAATAAATTGTACAATACAAAACAATAAAATCTAAAAAAAGATAACAATAAAAAAATTAACATTATTTTTATAAATGAAATAAAACAAAACTAACATCTTAAAATTTAAAATAAAATGAAACAAAAATGACAAAGAGAATAAAATATAATGGATAAAATAAAATAAGTAAAACAAAATAAATTTTTTAGAAATTAAATAAGACAAATAACATCTTAAATTAAATCTAAAATAATATTTACAACACAATAAAAAAATCTAAAACAAGATAAAATAAAAACTAAAATATAATAGGATAATTTAAAATAAAATGTAAAATAAAATAGAACACAATAAAAATAATTAAATAAAAAATATGTGAATTAAAACTATAATTAATGTAATAATTAATTAATTAATTAATTATTATAACAACTAATGAAACAAATGAAAGAAATATATATACAATAAAATTTACAATACTATAACAAAATCTAAAAAAAATGTAAAATAAAACAAAAAATCTAAAATAAAATAGAACATAATAAAAAATAAAAAATAATTAAATAACAATTATGGGAATTTTTTTTTATAAATGAAAACAAAACATGTTAAATAAAATCTAAAATAAATAAAATATAACAAGTAAAAAAATGAAAAAGAGTAAAATAAAAAAAACTACAACAAAAAAAAAACATTTACAATAAATACAAATCTAAAATAAATTAATATTTAAATACTGTAAAATAAAAATCTAAAAGAAAATCCCAAATATGCACTAAAAACTCATTCAAACAAACCCCATACTTATATTTATTTAATATAAATATACTTAAATAAACTTAAAATGAAAGCTCCAAAATATTAAATGAAGCTCTTTCAAAAGTAAACAATGTAATGTAAACAATCAATGCACATTCACTTTTAAAATACAAACAAAATAAAATGACATTATGCTTTGATGAATTATCCACTAACAAACATACTGGCACATACACAGAGGAATTCAAAGAGGACACAGACATTGTGAGACTGTATAAAAGTTTATTACTTAGTACTTGCTGCCAAACAGCACAAATACTAAAATCTGACACAGTGTTTTCAAAAGCCCTGCTTTGGAAAAAAAAAATCAAGTTGAGATTCAAACATCTCTACAATAAACCACAGTTTCATTTCAGCACAATCTACTACCACTGAATTCATGCATTCATGTGTATCTGTGTGTGTTTGTGGAACAGAAAAGATTCTGAATGGAAGTGTGTGTGTGTGTGTGTGTGTGTGTGTGTGTGTGTGTGTGTGTGTGTGTGTGTGTGTGTGTGTGTGTGTGTGTGTGTGTGTGTGTGTGTGTATAATGATTTCAGAACTCAATAGAGACGAGAATGACAGTGACATTGTCTGCACTGCCCCGCCTCACTGCCTCACTGGCCAATCGCTGACAAGCGGCCTCAAATCGCCCCGCCTCCTCACTCTGCCCCTCCTTCTGCTCAACAGTCTCATTCTAAAAAATAAAAACATTTTGATTACGATGCACAAAGCAGAGTTATTTTAGAAATGAGATACTATTAGAGTTTTTATTAATATTAAATTAATAAAAACAAGTATGAGTGCATTAAAATACACACCTCTAGAATGTTGAGGACGAACTGAATGGCCTCGTCTGCAGAAAACACTTTAAAAAGCCCGTCACATGCCAAGAGAACAAACCTAAACACACAAAACAACACTAAATCCTCAAACAAAGTCCTGCAAGTCTGTAAGATTGTGTTTAAGTGCTACTTTTTTTTTTTTAATTCTACATTTACGAGATTCAAGTCCTAATATTGAGATTTTTTTCTCGAAATATTTAGACTTTATTCTCAATTTTTTGACTGACTTAACTCTCAAAATATTTTCACTTACTTAATTCTCTAAACATTTTGACTTAATTCTCGTAGTATTTCAACTTTATCTCGTATTTCGACTTTACACTCGTAGTATTTCGACTTCATTCTCGTATTATTTCGACTTCATTCTCGTAGTATTATGACTTTATTCTCGTAGTATTCCAACTTTATCTCGTAGTATTTCGACTTTACACTCGTAGTATTTCGACTTTACACTCGTAGTATTTCGACTTCATTCTCGTAGTATTTCAACTTTATTTTCGTAGTATTTCGACTTCATTCTCGTATTATTTCGACTTCATTCTCGTAGTATTATGACTTTATTCTCGTAGTATTCCAACTTTATCTCGTAGTATTTCGACTTTACACTCGTAGTATTTCGACTTCATTCTCGTAGTATTTCAACTTTATTTTCGTAGTATTTCGACTTCATTCTCGTAGTATTATGACTTTATTCTCGTAGTACTCCAACTTTATCTCGTAGTATTTCGACTTTACACTCGTAGTATTTCGACTTTACACTCGTAGTATTTCAACTTTATTTTCGTAGTATTATGACTTTATTCTCGTAGTATTCCAACTTTATCTCGTAGTATTATGACTTTACACTCGTAGTATTTCGACTTCATTCTCGTAGTATTTCAACTTTATTTTCGTAGTATTTTGACTTCATTCTCGTAGTATTCCAACTTTATTTTCGTAGTATTATGACTTTATTCTCGTAGTATTCCAACTTTATCTCGTAGTATTTCGACTTTACACTCGTAGTATTTCGACTTCATTCTCGTAGTATTTCAACTTTATTTTCGTAGTATTATGACTTTATTCTCGTAGTATTCCAACTTTATCTCGTAGTATTTCGACTTTACACTCGTAGTATTTCGACTTTACACTCGTAGTATTTCAACTTTATTTTCGTAGTATTATGACTTTATTCTCGTAGTATTATGACTTTATTTTCGTAGTATTATGACTTTACACTCGTAGTATTTCGACTTTACACTCGTAGTATTTCGACTTCATTCTCGTAGTATTTCAACTTTATTTTCGTAGTATTTCGACTTCATTCTCGTAGTATTATGACTTTATTCTCGTAGTATTCCAACTTTATCTCGTAGTATTTCGACTTTACACTCGTAGTATTTCGACTTTACACTTGTAGTATTTCAACTTTATTTTCGTAGTATTATGACTTTATTCTCGTAGTATTCCAACTTTATCTCGTAGTATTTCGACTTTACACTCGTAGTATTTCGACTTTACACTCGTAGTATTTCGACTTTACACTCGTAGTATTTCGACTTCATTCTCATAGTATTTCAACTTTATTTTCGTAGTATTATGACTTTATTCTCGTAGTATTCCAACTTTATCTCGTAGTATTTCGATTTTACACTCGTAGAATTTCGACTTTACACTCGTAGTATTTCGACTTCATTCTCGTAGTATTTCGACTTCATTCTCGTAGTATTATGACTTTATTCTCGTAGTATTCCAACTTTATCTCGTAGTATTTCGACTTTACACTCGTAGTATTTCGACTTCATTCTCGTAGTATTTCGACTTTATTTTCGTAGTATTATGACTTTATTCTTGTAGTATTTCAACTTTATCTCGTAGTATTTCGACTTTACACTCGTAGTATTTCGACTTCATTCTCGTAGTATTTCGACTTCATTCTCGTAGTATTATGACTTTATTCTCGTAGTATTCCAACTTTATCTCGTAGTATTTCGACTTTACACTCGTAGTATTTCGACTTCAGTCTCGTAGTATTTCGACTTTACACTCGTAGTATTTCGACTTTACACTCGTAGTATTTCGACTTTATTCTCGTAGTATTTCAACTTTATCTCGTAGTATTTCGACTTTACACTCGTAGTATTTCGACTTCATTCTCGTAGTATTTCGACTTCATTCTCGTAGTATTATGACTTTATTCTCGTAGTATTCCAACTTTATCTCGTAGTATTTCGACTTTACACTCGTAGTATTTCGACTTCATTCTCGTAGTATTTCGACTTAATTCTCGTAGTATTCCAACTTTATCTCGTAGTATTTCGACTTTACACTCGTAGTATTTCAACTTTATCTCGTAGTATTTCGACTTTACACTCGTAGTATTTCGACTTTACACTCGTAGTATTTCGACTTCATTCTCGTAGTATTCCAACTTTATCTCGTAGTATTTCGACTTTACACTCGTAGTATTTCAACTTTATCTCGTAGTATTTCGACTTTACACTCGTAGTATTTCGACTTTACACTCGTAGTATTTCGACTTCATTCTCGTAGTATTATGACTTTATTCTCGTAGTATTCCAACTTTATCTCGTAGTATTTCGACTTTACACTCGTAGTATTTCGACTTCATTCTCGTAGTATTTCGACTTCATTCTCGTAGTATTATGACTTTATTCTCGTAGTATTCCAACTTTATCTCGTAGTATTTCGACTTCATTCTCGTAGTATTTCAACTTTATTCTCGTAGTATTCCAACTTTATCTCGTAGTATTTCGACTTTACTCTCGTAGTATTTCGACTTTATTTTCGTAGTATTATGACTTCATTCTCGTAGTATTTCTACTTCATTCTCGTAGTATTATGACTTTATTCTCGTAGTATTCCAACTTTATCTCGTAGTATTTCGACTTCATTCTCGTAGTATTATGACTTTATTCTCGTAGTATTCCAACTTTATCTCGTAGTATTTCGACTTTACTCTCGTAGTATTTCGACTTTATTTTCGTAGTATTATGACTTTATTCTCGTAGTATTCCAACTTTATCTCGTAGTATTTCGACTTTACACTCGTAGTATTTCGACTTTACACTCGTAGTATTTCGACTCCATTCTCGTAGTATTTCAACATTATTTTCGTAGTATTATGACTTTATTCTCGTAGTATTCCAACTTTATCTCGTATTTCGACTTTACACTCGTAGTATTACGACTCCATTCTCGTAGTATTTCAACTTTATTTTCGTAGTATTATGACTTTATTCTCGTAGTATTCCAACTTTATCTCGTAGTATTTCGACTTTACACGTAGTATTTCGACTTCATTCTCGTAGTATTTCGACTTCATTCTCGTAGTATTTCAACTTTATTCTCCTAGTATTCCGACTTTACACTCGTAGTATTTCGACTTCATTCTCGTAGTATTTCGACTTCATTCTCGTAGTATTTCGACTTTATTTTCGTAGTATTATGACTTTATTCTCGTAGTATTCCAACTTTATCTCGTAGTATTTCGACTTTACACTCGTAGTATTTCGACTTCATTCTCGTAGTATTTCGACTTCATTCTCGTAGTATTTCAACTTTATTTTCGTAGTATTATGACTTTATTCTCGTAGTATTCCAACTTTATCTCGTAGTATTTCGACTTTACACTCGTAGTATTTCGACTTCATTCTCGTAGTATTTCGACTTCATTCTCGTAGTATTTCAACTTTATTTTCGTAGTATTATGACTTTATTCTCGTAGTATTCCAACTTTATCTCGTAGTATTTCGACTTTACACTCGTAGTATTTCGACTTCATTCTCGTAGTATTTCAACTTTATTCTCGTAGTATTATGACTTTATTCTCGTAGTATTTCGACTTTATCTCGTAGTATTCCGACTTTATCTCGTAGTATTTCGACTTCATTCTCGTAGTATTTCGACTTCATTCTCGTAGTATTTCGACTTCATTCTCGTAGTATTTCGACTTTATTTTCGTAGTATTATGACTTTATTCTCGTAGCATTCCAACTTTATCTCGTAGTATTTCGACTTTACACTCGTAGTATTTCGACTTCATTCTCGTAGTATTTCAACTTTATTTTCGTAGTATTATGACTTTATTCTCATAGTATTCCAACTTTATCTCGCAGTATTTCGACTTTACACTCGTAGTATTTCGACTTCATTCTCGTAGTATTTCGACTTCATTCTCGTAGTATTATGACTTTATTCTCGTAGTATTCCAACTTTATCTCGTAGTATTTCGACTTTACACTCGTTGTATTTCGACTTCATTCTCGTGGAATTTCGACTTCATTCTCGTAGTATTTCAACTTTATTCTCGTAGTATTTCGACTTTCTTCTCAAAGTATTTCGACTTTATTCTTGTAGTATTTCGACTTCATTCTCGTAGTACTTCGACTTCCTTCTCGTAATATTTCCACTTTATTCTTGTAATATTTCCTACTTTATTCTCTAAATATTTTCACTTTATTCTCTAAATATTTCCACTTTACTCTCGTAATTTTTTTTAATGTGGCACTAAAACATCATCGTAGGTCTGAAACCACATAATAATCAAACTAATTTCTAGTAAACACTGTATTTATGTGTTAAACCCACCTGTCATTTCGACTGAGTTGACAGCGCCGCACGTCTGGAGTAGAAATCACACCACAGCGTTTATACTGACCATCACCGATGGAACGAGACACTTCCAGCACTCCCAGCACACGGCCGTCCCTGCCAACACACACCCGGTTACATCACATGTTACTCATATTTCAGAATCCCTTCCGAGCCACGTCTGCACACACAAACACACACCTGACTGTGCCGCCCGCTCTCTGAATCCTCATGCGCTCCTCATATATGGTGGGGTTGTGTTCCTTACTAAGAGCCAGAGTCACACATTTCCTCTTTCCAGATTCCTCAGCCTGCTCCAAACGACACAGCACTGCCTAATGCACACACATAATATAATGATGTTTTGCATTGTAGCATTATTTTCATGACATTTACAGAAATAGTTTTTCCAAAAATTAACATTTTGCTGAAAACGTACTCTCATGCCATCCAAGATGTAGTTGAGTTTGTTTCTTTATCAGATTTGAAGAAATGTTTCATTCCATCAATTGCTCTCTGCAGTGAATGGGTGCCGTCAGAATGAGAGTGCAAACAGCTGATACATCTTGTATGGTCTAAGGCACAGTTTTAGTGTTCAGACTTACTCTACTATCTCCCAGGTTTGCCACATATAGAACATCATCAACCACCAGCATACATGTGGCCGTGGAGCCGTCCTTCCACGCAGGCTTCCTGCAAACACACACACACACTCAGACAATGTTTTCCTGCTCTCAGATGCTTTATATTTCATATCCAGCAGGACAGAGTGAAACAGAACTCACTGGCTAGAGGCTTTTTTCAAAAAATCCTCATCCGTCTGACGGAAGGTGTCCAGCAGACACTTCCTCACCAGCTTCTCCAAATTGTCCATGTCACCTGCAAATATGATGCATTATGGTAACAGCTTGTTATTGTAGCTGTGAGTGTGATGAGGAGCAAGTGGGATTGGATTTACCTCTAGGAAATTTGCTGAGCAGTGTGTGATGGAGATTCTCAGCAGCAAACTGTGACGCTCGAGCTCCACCGTGACCATCAAACACAGCGAAGTATGCAAGCCGGGAACTGCACAACACACAGAGACAGATAGATGCATAGATAGATGGTCAGATGGGTTAATGGATAGATGGATAGATGAAAGTGACGTATTGTCAAGTATGGTGACCCATACTCGAAATTGGCCCTCTGCATTTAACCCATCCAAGTGCACACACACAGCAGAGAGGAGTGAACAAACAAACACACACACACACTGTGAACACACACCGGAGCAGTGGGCAGCCATTGCTCCCGGGGAGCAACTGGGGGTTTAGTGCCTTGCTCAAGGGCACTTCAGTTATGGTATTGAAGGTGGAAAGAGCGCTGTTCATTCACAATTCCCACCTTCAATTCCTGCCGGTGTGGGAATCGAACTGGCAACCTTTGGGTTAGGAGGGAGGGAGGGAGGGAGGGAGGGATGGATGGATGGATGGAGGGAGGGAGGGAGGGAGGAATGGATGGATGGACGGACGGACGGACGGATGGACGGATGGATGGATGGACGGACGGACGGACGGACGGATGGACGGACGGATGGATGGGTGGATAGACAGACGGATGGATGGATAGACGAATAGATGGATGGGTGGACGGATGGATAGATAGACGAATGATGGATGGATAGACGAATGGATGGATAGGTGGACGGATGGATAGATAGACGAAAGGATGGATGGATGAATAGACGAATGTGTAGATAAACGAATGGATGGATGGATGAATGGATAGATGGATAAATAGATGAATAGATGGATGGGTGGACGGATGGATAGATAGACGAATGGATGGATGGATAAACGAATGGATGGATAGGTGGACGGATGGATAGATAGACGACTGGATGGATGGATGAATAGACGAATGGGTAGATAAACAAATGGATGGATGAATGGACAGACGAATAGATGGATGGATAAATGGATGGATGAATGGATGGATAAATGATAAATGGATGGATGGATAGACAAATGGATGGATAATTGGATGGATGGATAAATGATGAATGGATGGATGGAAAGACAAATCGATGGATGGTTGGATAGGCAAATGGATGGATGGATAGATGATGAATGAATGGATGGATGGATGAAAAGATAGAAGGATGGATGGATAGATGATGAATGGATGGATGGTTAGATGATGAATGGATGGATGGATGAATAGACGGATGGTTAAATAGACAAATGGATGGATGAATGGATAGACGAATGGATGGATGGCTGGATGGATGGCTGGACGGATGGATAGATAGACGAATGGATGGATGAGTGGACGGATAGATAGATAGATAGATAGATAGATAGATAGATAGATAGATAGATAGATAGATAGATAGATAGATAGATAGATAGATAGATAGATAGAAGATCCAATGTAACTCACACTTGTGAGGGGAGGTTGTTGACGCTGGCTGTCAGGTCTGGAAGCAGAACATGTGCATCTTGCATCTCCTCTCTTTCACCGCGTCTCGCTGAGACAAACCCCATCACCTTCGCAAGATCTGCTAAAACACAACAAACAGAGACCAAGATCATCACAGATGTTCCCTCTCTCACTACAAACACACACACACACACACACACACACACACACACACACACACACACACACACACACACACACACACACACTCTATCAGCAACACAATGTGTGTGGAAAGCTGAAAACCTTTACAAACTTTCTTTTCCTCTTGTTTTTCATCTTCCACCTCTATCTCCTCCAAGCTGATGCCTCTCTTCCTCTTCTCTCCTCGTTCCTCCTCTGTGCCCTCATCCGGCTGCTTGTCTTTAACAAGACCTAATGAAAAAACTTTATATAACACCAATCCTCACACTGAAAAGAGAGACAGATATGTTGTATCACTTCCGAAACATGCATCTGCCTCAAAAAACAGGCTATTTTGTAAAACTGAATGAGCTGCCTACCAAGACAGCATTTTTGAGGCACACTTGTGAGGTAGGATCACTAGGATTTGAAACACAGACATAGATTTACATGCACTCACGTATTCTGCAGAATTCTGACTTCCATGTATGCATGCATATATAAGATAATCACAATAATAAGTAAGTTAGGCACTATATTGTTTTATTTTTGTAGACATTTGTGTTGGTAATACTGAAGCCAGACTTGTGCAGCATGCATTGCATGCACACTGAACTGCACAATATCAACATTTAACCATCAATTCTAACACAACACATGCAAGATGATTATTATTATATTATCGGTGTGAATTAACCCACCTGGATCATTTGTAGGCTCCGGAAGATCATCAAATAAATCCATTTCTGAACCAAAAGTGAACAGTCTGAGGTGGAAAGCTTGTTAGCTTCTGATAAACCACAAAAATACACACCGATCTGATCAAACCACACACGTATACTAGCAGATAAACGCTCAAATAAATAAATATTATATCACAGATAATCACAAAGGTCTAATGTTGGATTTTAGAGTAAAAAAAGACTAAATCAGCAGATCGAGAAGAGGCGCTGTTTGTTTGAAAGTGTGTGTGTGTGTGAATGCATGCAACAGCTAACGTTAGCAGGCTAATGCTAACTAAATGAGTTTAAAGAGGAAATTGACGAAATTCTGTTTAATGTTTTTAAATATGTTATGATATATGTGGATAGCTGTTATGTTACTCACAAAACAATAAAAAAGCTGTATTTATTGTAAGAATACATGTTTCCGTTTTGTTTAAAATTGAATGATGATTTCTCATCGCCACTAAGCGTTGGTGGTATAGTGGTTAGCATAGCTGCCTTCCAAGCAGTTGACCCGGGTTCGATTCCCGGCCAACGCAAACATGTTTTTCACTTTCAATTTTATTTTTTATTTCTTTTAATTGCGTTTAGAAACAACAGACATGGATCCAAAGCACTATTTTTGTGCATTTGCTGATAAGTATAAGCTGATGACAAGTTTACCGGGTCCCACAGTATATGATAGTATTATGCATATATGTATTTGCAACTTGCATTTATTTGCATCTTTAGTGTGCTGTGAATTTTTGGATTTTGTTTACATTAAAGCTTGAAAATTTAAAATGTGTGCTGCCACAGTGGGTGCCTAATTATGCAACTGTGATATATATCTATATATATATATATATGAGATTATACACTGTAATTGATTATTTATAATACATTTCTATTAAATTACTATTATAAAATAACTATTTTAAATTATTCTATAATATATTTTATATATGTGACCCTGGACCACAAAACCAGTCATAAGGTAAAATTTTACAAAACTGAGATCCATACATCATATAAAAGCTCAATAAATAAGCTTTCTATTGATATATGGTTTGTTAGGATAGGACAATATTTGGCCGAGATACATCTATTTGAAAATCTGGAATCTGAGGGTGCAAAAAAAATCAAAATACTGAGAAAATCACCTTTAAAGTTCTCCAAATAAAGTTCTTAACAATGCATATTACTAATCAAAAATTACATTTTGATATATTTATAGTAGGAATTTTACAAAAAATCTTAATGTAACATGATCTTTACTTAATTTCCTAATGATTTTTGGCATAAAAGAAAAATCAATAATTTTGACCCACTGGCTATTGCTACAAATATACCCCAGCGACTTAAGACTGGTTTTGTGCTCCAGGGTCACATCTGATATATTTTTATAATATTATAAAATAATTTTAAACCACTTTAAAAAATATTTTTGTAATAAAATTACATGTACAGAATTGACACTATACAAATGTAATTTATTACGTATAATAAATTGCTAATACATTACCATTATAACAAATTTCAAATTACTATTCTAGAACGATAATTTTTTTTTTTTTAATATATGTTTATTAAATTACTGTTATAAAAATACACATTTTAAACTACTATTCTACAAAAAAAAAAAAATGATATTTTATGTATGGTATAACACAATACAACAATTTAATATATAATATTGCTTTAAATGACTATTATAAAAGTAATATAAAATATATACATCAAACTGAAAGTGCACAATGTAACTTATTATGTGATAGATGACATAAACGACAGCAGTTTGGAGTTACACAGACCTTGTTTTAATACAGACGGTTTCACTGTACAGTAACAAGTTATTTACATTCTTAGTGATGGCCTATATACAAAAAATAAAAAACAAAACAACAAAAATCAGAGATGCATGGATGTAAGTTATAACTTAATAAAATAAATACTTAACAGTCAGAGAGATCGGACGCCCCTGGAGTCCAAAATGACACGATATGATTATGATTTGGACTGTAAGACTGGATGTGAAGCAGAGAAACACACACACTTACTTGACATCTACATCTAACAACACACATGAAGTGTGCAAAGCAGTTAAAGGGTAAAGACAGTGCTTGTCCGGATACAGTCGATGTGTAATCCCAGAAGAGTTTGTAAAAAAGCATTTAGAAACACTATAGAAAACATTTCCATCTGTGGTCAAGGCGACTGTGACATTGTAAGTTTTGTACGACATTTGAAACAGTATTTCATGTGGTCTCCTAACCAGGCACAACGCAATGAGCTTCCAGCCAAAAGTACTTTAGCTGTTTTAGTCCATTTTTTAATGCTTGCTTTGTCATTTTACACTATTTTGAGGCCCTCTGGTTGATATATATTCATTAGGACCACATGAGGATTTTCAACCAATGAGATTTCACAGTGGGCGGGGCTAGCGTGCACTCTGATTTACATAAGCACTAGAGAGCGATTTTATCGCGTCACACCTGGTTAAGACTGTAAATCTGCGAAATACTCCGCCGTCGAAGCTCCTTTAACCCTTTGGTTGAGTTCGCATTCCTGTCACACCTTTGATGTTCCCAGTCAAAAATGACCGGACTCCAAACAACCGCTTGTAAATCTCTCATTATGCTAGATTATCACCTAATTTTGGATTCAATCTTTTAGTCAACTTGTTTTCTTTTATTTAGGTCTGGTTTTGTGTTTCTATTTGCATCTGATTAATCATAGGCCTCATTTATCTGAGAGTAAGTACTTTATTTTTTCAGTGAAAAAATGTTTTTTAATGAATATTTTTCACAATATGAGATAAACAATTAAAGAAATTTGCAGTGTTTCTCACACTAGTGTGCTTTAATGTTTAATCAAAAAGTTTGCTTTTTAAATGCTTTTATTTTGTACAAAATTGCACAAAGTCACACTTGTGGTGTTCCCGGGTCAAAAATGACCCGACTCCAAACAAATGCTTAAAAAATCTCTCATTATGCTAGATTATCACCTAATATTGGATTCAAACTTTTTGTCAACTTGTTTTCTTTCATTTAAGACTGGTTTTGTGTTTCTATTTGCATCTGATTAATCGTAGGCCTTATTATTTGGAGTCGGGTCATTTTTGACCGGGAACACCACAAGTGTGACTTTTTGAAATGTTGTACAAAATAAAAGCATTTAAAAGCCTGACTAAACATTAAAGCACACTAGTGTGAGAAACAGTGCAAATTTTCACAACTTTTTAATCTTGTATTGTAAAATCGATTCATAAAAAAAGCTTTTTCACTCAAAAAACGAGGTACCTACTCTGAGATAAATGAGGCCTACGATTAATCAGATGCAAATAGAAACACAAAACCAGTCCCAAATGAAAAAAAAACCAAGATGATAAAAAAAATTCATCCAAGATTTGGTGATAATATAGCATAATGAGATATGTATAATTCTTTGGAGTCTGGTCATTTCTGACCAGGGAACACCACAAGTGTGATTAGGTGAAATAAAACCTACAAAAATTCTAAAAAAAAAAAAAAAATCCTGAGAAGTACTAATACCCTGTGTGAACAAAGTCAAGAAGTTTGAGTCCAATGCAGTAACGTTAACTAGTATTTTTGGGAAAAAGAAAATCTTTTTCAGATCAATTTGACCCAAACTCAACCAGAGGGTTAAAGACAATACACAAGATATATCTGTAAAACACCTGTTTTGAAGGATTGCTCCATGTTAAATACAAGTTAAAGTCTGCCAACAGCATCGCAATGGAAGCCTATGGTCAAACACAGTATGTTGACTCCCACTGTAAGATACAGTAGATAGAGCTGAACTTTGGCGTTTGTGTTCTATTAAGTGTTTGCATCAACAAACCGAACGTTTAGTCTGTTAGCAGTGTATGCTGGAGCTCAATCTGCACTCGTGCTTTCACTCAGGTCCAGGATCGTCTGTTTTTGATTGTAACAGGAACGGATGTGTGATTCAGGCTGATATGCAATTCCTCAGGATGCTGGTGAAACGTTAAGGCAGGAAGTGGAGGGGCGGGGCAGGGCAAAGCGGAGAGTTTGATTGGTCGAGTCTGATACAGTTGATTGTCACAACAATGTGTTAAAGGTCTCATGATGCTTTGCTTTTCATCTTCCCAAACCTAGTGAGCTTCCCTTCTTAGACAGCATTTTAAGGCATTACACATTTAAAACACCTTCTTTAAGCCAAATCCTAAAGTAGTATCATCTGTATGATAAAGTGGACAAAGAAAAAAAATGAAGGATAAAAGTGTTTGGCGAATGCATAAATGTAAATATTTGGGTTGGAAACATTATTTTACTTGTTGCAACTAATCTTTAAATCAATTTTATAATTGTATTTATTATTTTATTAATTTATTGCTTTCAATCAAATAATAACTTTATTTTATTTTATTGTATTTTATTTTTTTTTCCTTGAATGCAATGCTAGTCATTTTGGATACAAAAAGTCTGGCAAATGCATATTTAAGTGGGAGACATTATATTTTGCTTATTACAAATCATCTTAAATTAAAAAGATTTTTCTTCTAATTTTGATAAAAAAAATTACAAATCTGATTTTCTTTTGAATGCAATGTTAGTTATATGGATAAAAGTGTCTGCCAAATACATAAATGTAAATGTTTGTGTGTTTGCAATTAGTTTGTAATTATTTTGTGCTTATTACAAATCATTTTCAATTTTTATCAAACAATTAAAAATTATTAAATTAATTAATTTTTCTTTGAATGCAATCATAGCAACTTTGAATGAAAGTGTCCGCCACATGCATAAATGTTTTTCAATTTTGATCAAACAAATTAAAATAATTATTTAATTTAATTTAATGTAATTATTACTTTTTTCCTTAAATGCAATGCTAGCCACGTTGAACAAAAGTGTCTGCCAAATACATAAATGTAAATATTTGGAAACATTATTTTATGCTTATTACAAATCATTTTCAATTACATTTTTTATTTTTTATTTTGATCAAACAATTAAAAATAATTAATTTAATTTATTATTTTTTTCCTCGAATGCAATGCTAGTCACTTTGAATGAAAGTGTCAGCCAAATGCATAAATGTAAATATTTAAGTGGGAAACATTTATTTTTTTGCTTATTACAATCATCCTCAATTAAGTTTTTTTTTTTTTTCAACAATTAAAAAATACTTATTTTTCCTTCAATGCATTGTTAGTCACTTTGGATAAAAGTGCATGCCAAATGCATAAATGTAAATATTTGGATGGGATTTGGGGATTTTTTGCTTACTACGAAACATCTTCAATCATTTTCTCCCAATTTTGATCAAACAATCAAAAATGATTATTTAAATATTTGACCAAATATGATGTAAGTAACTTCGGTTAAACAAGTCTGCCAAAAACGTAAAAGTAAATATTTAATTGGAAGACATTGTTCTTTGCATATTACAACTCTTTTTAATCAACTTTAAAATTGTATTTATATTAATTAATCAATTTATTATAAAGTTAATTTAATTTCTTGATAGCTTGAATGCATTGTAAGTCACTTTGGATAAAAGCATCGGCCAAATGCATAAATGCAAAATGTAAAGGCATTTTACCCAATATTATGTTTGATGTTTGAGGATCAAACTGACTGTAAATCATTTAAGAGTCTCTGGAGGCTAAGAAGGCAGCTGTCTATGCAGGCAGTAGAAATCAAGGCAGCTCACTAGGTTTTGAACAGAGCCAAACATCTTCAAGACAACATGAAACAGCTCATTAAAAATGTCATTTTAAAATGAAAATGAATATTTAGCAGAAAATAATGAGGGGGCGGGACTTAATGTTATCCATCAGGTTTTGATTGGATCGTGAAACATTGGGTATAAGATTATTGACTAATATCATTTTAGGCCTTGGTGACTTCAACAGAAATGAAAATCTGTTTTAGAGTTTTAAAAAATGTTATAAAATTCCGATGGCAAATTTAAAAGACAAACAAGTAGTCAAAAATTTGGATTTCATGTTGTCTTCAGTGAATTTTCATTTGGCTGTGATATTGGTGCGACGCTCTGATGGCTCTTGATAAGTCTCCCCCTTCTAGGTAGTGAAATAGTTTCCTCCAAAGCGATGATGTCACAGAGGTGGAGAACAGAAGGCACTGTGATTGGTCGAGTCGGTCCTCATGAGGTGGTGGGCGGAGTATGGCTGCTTCCAGTCGTGACTGAGCGCGTGATTGGCCGGGTGAAGCTATGTCACGTCCGAACGAGGCATCTGATTGGCTGCGGAGCATCTAGGCTTCGCTGGCTGTGCTGTTTCGACTCAAATCCCTGATTCCCTGCAGGATCCGCTTCATGTGGCCGACTTTAGTCACTCCCAGATCCTGACACACACACAGAGACACAAGATGCTTTAAGTCTGTAGTTCTTGATAATAACACAGACTCCAAATATGATCATCCCCACACTCAAATGTAAAAGGCAGTTCTATCTTTTCATGCGTAAAGACCTCATTAATACTTTGAAAAATCAGTTTTACAAATGTGTACAATAGAAAAACTAAATTATTTTTTGTCTGCTGTTTCATCATAAAATGTTAAATGTAATTTGTATACTACTACAGTTTATATTATAGTTTGCATTATAACTTTACACAGAGCACATACATCACAGTAATGAGACTAAAATGTCCGCGGCAGATTCAAAACGGCAGATTCAACAAACCGCATATTAAAAGCGGCTAGAGCTCCTAATTAAATATATATTTTTATCCACGTGCGAGCTATAGAGATGAGCAGCTCTGTGAAACATCCAATCAGAGCAGAGCTCATTAATATTCATGAAGCTTCCAAATAAGGCAATAACAGAGCATTTCATTCTAGGGACAAATCCTAGGGTTGTAAATGGACCTGTAAAACCATTTCTGGAGATTTTTTGCCCTTTCCTATGCCATATACCTTCTATGTAGATATCAGAGAACAATTTAAAAATATTGTATAAATGCATTCTATGACACCTTTAAAGTTTAGGTTTTAGTTCGAGTCAGTTAATGTTTATTTTATTTCAAGTTATCAAAAATATGAATTTCAAATTGTATTTATGTATTTGCATTAATCAATTTCTTTAAGCAAATTAATATTTATTTTCAAATTATTTACATTTTTACACAACTCTGATACTATTTTTATTGATTATTTTAAGCAGTTTTGCTTTACTCAAATGTATTTATTAGCAGTTTAAATAAAATTCAATTTCATTATTTCAATTAAAACTTTATTTCACATGTAATTCTTATTTCAAGTAATTTTTTTCAGCTTTAGTTAAATATAATAATCTCGTTTTAGATGTTATTTATTTAAATCAAATTTTATTTATTTGTTTGTATTAATCAATTTCTTTAAGTCAAATTAATATTTACTTTGATTTAAATTTTTATTTTATTTTTTATTTTTATTGACAATTTTTAAGCGGTTTTATTTTACTGAAATGTATTTATTAGCAGCTTAAATACAATTTTATTTGTTTTTATCAATTTTGCTATTTCAATTAAAACTTTATTTCACATGTAATTCTTTTCAGTTTTAGTTAAACTTAATAATTCAATTCAATTTCACTTTATTGTTGGAATTTCTTCCAAAAATTGTCTTGCATCCTATTTGCGTTTACTGTCTAACATTAATTCACAACAATACACATTACATATGCAATACATTCACATCCTGTTTAGATTTTATTTAATTCAAATTGTTTGTATTTTTTGTATTCATCAATTTCACAATTTTCTTTCTTTATTTATTTATTTTTCTCAAATGTATTTATTTTTTTGTTGTTTAAATAAAAAAATTGTTTTCTTTAATCAAGTACATTATTCAAATTAAATTAATACTTTTTCATTCTATTTTAAACCATTTTTTAAATTACATTAATTATTTATTTATTTTAAACCAAATTTATTTATTCAATCAATTATTAAATTTCATTTTAAATCAAACTTATTGATATCAATTTTTTAATATCAATTTTAAAAAGATTAGTCTTGTCTTTATTATTTGCCTTTTTTTGTACTATTGTTCTTTACACTTTTTTTCTTGCATCCCTCTTGGAAAACTCCTGGATTAAAACATAAGTAATGCATCAAATGTGTGCATCTTTTATCAGGTTGAGCGGTAATACCTTCAGGTCTCTCCTCTCCAGCTGAAGCAGCTCTGGTCCTCTGATATCGTGTCTGATGAAGATCTCCTTATACTCGGACAGACAGAGCATCTCCAACCAGACGGCCACTTCATCCACTCCCCACGTGTTCACTGCTCACAAAACAACACACGTGTGTTACACTCATGCACTGTCACTGGACAAGGTCAGAGGTCAAAGGTCAAAGTCATACCTGGCATGTTGAGGGCGGCGCACGTCTCCTTGTTTTTGTTGTTTTTGTCCTTCTTGAATTTGGGCACTAGACGGAATTTAGCACTTCGACTGCGCTTGGAGAAATCAGACAGCTGACCCTGCAAACAAACACACATTAGACTGGAGAACACATACACCCAAATATCCCAGAACAGGGCTCTACGCTTACTTTACTTTTTAGGAGCACTTGTGCAATCAAATTCATGATTAAACATTAGTATTAATTTAATTTAATTTAGTTTAATTTAAATAATGTACTTGATTAAAGCAAACAAAAATAACATTTTATTTGAAAAACTAAAAAGTAAATACATTTGAGCAAAGAATTTTTTTTAAAATAATTAATTTTTATTAAAGTAAATATTAATTCGGTTTAAAAAAAACTGATATAAATTATTTTTTTGTTACATTTGAATAATAAAAGGTTATATACATAAATACATGTGATTTAAAATAAAAATGAATACAATAATAAATCTATTTGGTTTACAATAAATAAATAAGCGATTGACGTAAATACATTTGTTTTAAACAGACAAGAATGGTATTTGAATTAAAGAGTATTATTTGATTTAAATAATGAAATTGATTAAAGTAAATACATAATAAAATACATTTGTTACATTTGTTAGTTTTTTTAATAATGGATTATAATTAAAGTAAATAATAATTCAATTAATTACACAAGAATTACATTTGTAAATAAAAAGTATTAATTTAAATTGAAAAAAAACTAAATTGATTAAAGCAAACAAATGCAATTTTATCTAAACTGCTAATAAATCAACACATTTAAGTAAAATAAAAAAGCTTAAATAATTTTAAATAATTAAAAATAGATATATTTTAAATAATACTTTGACTTAAAGACTTACAAACAAATAAATAAAATTTGACTTAACATCTAAACAAGATTATTATATGTGATTAAAACTGAAAAAAAAAATGTAAATAAAATAAACATGAACTGATTGAGAGCAAACAGATTCATAAATTCATGTTAAATATAACATTTTGAATACAGAAATAACAAATGATTTAAATAACGGAAAAGATACTTAAAAAAATAAAAAAAAATAAATAAATAAATCTGCCAGTAGGTGGCGGCAAGTCACGGATTTAATTACTGAATCATTCATTCATTTGATTCGTTCGAACGGCTGATTCATTCAGGAATAAAGCAAGTGGCTGTCTTTATAAACAGGAAATTGAATACTCTGAAGGAGTCAGTTGCTCCTAAATATTTTTTCAGCTGCACGCAGTACATTTCATTTGCAAATGTGAGTGAAATGGTCGCACTGTAGAGCACAGCAGAAACAGCTGGATCTGACGCACCTCGTCGTCGGCCGGGTCGATGAGCTGACTGAGCCAGCTGATGTCTGTCAGTCTGCGCAACTGCTGAGTGACTGAAGCCAATGCACCCATCAGCTGATCTTTCTGAGGAGGATCCAACTGCTACAGAAACACAGAGACAGAGCTACAATCAGAGCATGATAGACTTCAAACATTGAACTGAATCAATTCAGTGCCTATTAATGTCTCTTGAACATTAAGGCCCAGTTTCACAGACAGCGCTTAGACTAAGCCAGGATTAGGCCATAATTCAATTAGGACATTTAAGTCATTTTTATAAACATGATTAGAAAAAAACATTACTGGTGTGCATCTTGAGACAAAACAAAGGCACGGATATATTTTAAGATCAATCAATGCAATTTTGTTTTAGTTGAAACAGCTCAGACTTACATTTTAGTCTAGGACTAGGCTTAAGCCTTGTATGTGAAACCGGGCCTAAGAGTATAAACCAGGTCGCTGCTAAAGCACAGATATAATTGACCCTCTGTTACTTTTCTTAGCGATGGTCAGGAGGAGACCAATCACATTTGTGGCCCTGGACCACAAAACCAGTCTTAAGTAGTTTATATTTGTAGAAATAGGCAAAAATACATTGTATGGGTCAAAATGATCGATTTTTCTTGTGAAAATCATTTGAATATTAAGTAAACATAATGTTCCATTTCCTACCGTAAATACACTACCAGTCAAAAGTTTGGGCACACTTTTTTCAATTTTAAGTCAAATATTAATTATTTTAAAAATCAATACAATATATACATATATGTGACCCTGGACCACAAAACCAGTCATAAGGTTAAATTTTACAAAACTGAGATGTAAACATAATATGAAAGCTCAGTAAATAAGCTTTCTACTGATATATGGTTTGTTAGGATAGGACAATATTTGTCCGAGATACAACTATTTGAAAATCTGGAATCTGAGGGTGCAAAAAAATCTAAATACTGAGAAAATCACCTTTAAAGTTGTCCAAATTAAGTTCTTAACAATGCATATTACTAATCAAAAATTACATTTTGATATATTTATAGTAGGAATTTTACAAAAAATCTTCATGGAACATGATCTTTACTTAATTTCTTAATGATTTTTGGCATAAAAGAAAAATCAATAATTTTGACCCATACAATGTACTTTTGGCTATTGCTACAAAAATACCCCAAATATATATATATATATATATATATTTTTTTTTTTTTTTTTTTTTTTTTTTTTTGTGCCAAGGAATGATTCTCAGTTTGTTTTTTAAGAAAAAACATTTGATTTTGTCCATGCTCTTAACTTCAGTTTTTCTTAAAAACAAACAAACTGGGAATCATTCCTATGCACAATTAGTACTTGAAAAACGAAACAAATCAAATAAAAAATATATTGTATTTTTTTTTTTAAATAATTAATATTTGACGTGACTTTTTTATTTTTCACTTTTTCACTTTTTTATTTTTCAAGATGTCACTTGCTAAATTAAAAGTACAGTAAACTATAATACTATACTGTTAGATAAACTGTTATTTATATATTGATATACTATTGTTGTTTTCCTTAATAATTTGAATTAGAGTTTTTAAAATGTACTTTTACTGTAATTTTAGTTTTATACATTAAAACTCAAACTAAACAAGAATGCCGTGGCATTTAGATGAAATAAAATTAAGCATGATATATATATATATATGTAAAATTTTAATATTTCATATAGTAACGTTTTATAAGTAAATTATGTCAGTTAACGTTTATTTTATTTCAAGTTATAATTGTTTTAAATTGGTTTAACCCTGGTTAGTTGGGTATGTATGTATGTATTTATTTATTTAAAATTACTTTTATTTATTTAAATCAAATTTTAAATTTTTTTTCTTCACATTTTTTAATAACTGGAAGATAAGTGAATACCAAACATAAAACATGTAGTGTACAGTACACACTTTTTTTTATATATTCATTTTAGTAGATCACCTTAAACATATTTTTACTCATCTTTGTGTGTTTTTTATATATTAGTTTTTTCTCTAATATTAAAATTTTATTTCAGCTTTATTTCAAATAACAACAATGCTTTTTAAAAGTTTTTGCTACTTTCTAGTCAAAAGCATGCAAGTTCCCCATAAACATTAATTTATCAAAAAGGCAATTGGCTTTGAAAGATGATGGAAAGGTTTCATTCCATCAGCTATCATGTTGAGTGATTTCTCACATACATTTTTTCTTGCAAATATTATTTCTGATACAGTAAACAGGCTCATTTCTCTGTATGATTTACTCACCAGGCACATCTTTCCCGCGAGCAGCAGTTCAGTCTCACTGTGCAGAGCTTTGACATTACTGACCATCTCCATCACCACATTACAGGTCAAACCCTACAAACACACACCACATGTCAAGGATGTTATGAAGATACCTTTATGAACCAAACTAGAGCAATTCAGCACCAGTTATTCATACACTAACTCACCCCGCTGCTTTTGGAGTTGGCGTACACCAGATCCATGGCTTTCGAGCTGGCATTGACCGCGTGAGCCAATTCCTGCTCGATAGTGTGATGAGACTGCGCCACTTCCCTGATACTAAACACAAAAATATTTAAATATTATTGCAACTTAAAATAACCGTTCACTATTTGAATATATGTTAAAATGTAATTTATTTCTATGAAGCAAATCAGAATTTTTAGCATCATTACTGCAGTCTTCAGTGTCACATTATATTCTGATTTGCTAAAAATTGCTAATATTTTAGTGGAAACTGTGATACAATTTATTTTTCAGGATTCTTTGATGAATAGAAAATTCAAAAGTAAAATATTGCTTTGACGTAAGCTCAAAAGTCGAGTAAATCGCAATTCTGAGAAATATAGTTGCAATTGCGTGATATTAACTCACAATTGCATGATACAAAGTTAGAATTGCATGACATAAAGTAAGAATTGTGTGATATAAACTCACAATTGCGAGTTATAAAGTCAGAATTGCATGATATAAACTCACCGTTCTGAGAAATAGTTGCAATTGCGTGATATAAACTTGCAACTGCATGTTATAAAGTGAGAATTGGATGATATAAACTCACAATTGCGAGTTATAAAGTCAAAATTGCATGATATAAACTCACCGTTCTGAGAAATAGTTGCAATTGCGTGATATAAACTTGCAACTGCATGTTATAAAGTGAGAATTGGATGATATAAACTCACAATTGCGAGTTATAAAGTCAGAATTGCATGATATAAACTCACAATTCTGAGAAATAGTTGCAATTGCGTGATATAAACTCATAATTGCAAGTTATAAAGTCAGAATTGCATGATATAAACTCACCGTTCTGAGAAATAGTTGCAATTGCATGATATAAAGTCACAATTGTGAGTTATAAATTCAGAATTTCCGAGATATAAACTTGTAATTCTGAGAAATGAAGACAGAATTGTGATATAAATGTGCAATTCTGAGTTATAAAGTTGCATTTGCATAAAATAAACTCACAATTCTGAGAAATAGTTGCAATTGCATGATATAAAGAGAGAATTGGATGATATAAACTCACAATTGCGAGTTATAAAGTCAGAATTGCGTGATATAAACTCACAATTCTGAGAAATAGTTGCAATTGCGTGATATAAACTCACAATTGCGAGTTATAAAGTCAGAATTGCATGATATAAACTCACCGTTCTGAGAAATAGTTGCCATTGCATGATATAGTCACAATTGTGAGTTATAAATTCAGAATTCCGAGATATAAACTTGTAATTCTGAGAAATGAAGACAGAATTGTGATATAAATGTGCAATTCTGAGTTATAAAGTTGCATTTGCATGAAATAAACTCACAATTCTGGGAAATAGTTGCAATTGCATGATATAAAGAGAGAATTGGATGATATAAACTCACAATTGCGAGTTATAAAGTCAGAATTGTGTGATATAAACTCACAATTCTGAGAAATAGTTGCAATTACGTCATATAAACTCATAATTTCAAGTTATAAAGTCAAAATTGCATGATATAAACTCACCGTTCTGAGAAATAGTTGCAATTGCATGATATAAAGTAACAATTGCGAGTTGTAAATTCAGAATTCCGAGATATAAACTTGTAATTCTGAGAAATGAAGACAGAATTGTGATATAAATGTGCAATTCTGAGTTATAAAGTTGCATTTGCGTGAAATAAACTCACAATTCTGAGAAATTAAGTTGCATTTGCATGATATAAACTCACAATTCTGAGAAATAGTTGCAATTGCGTGATATAAACTCATAATTGCAAGTTATAAAGTCAAAATTGCATGATATAAACTCACCGTTCTGAGAAATAGTTGCAATTGCATGATATAAAGTCACAATTGTGAGTTATAAATTCAGAATTCCGAGATATAAACTTGTAATTCTGAGAAATGAAGACAGAATTGTGATATTCTGAGTCATAAAGTTGCATTTGCGTGAAATAAACTCACAATTCTGAGAAATAAAGTTGCATTTGCATGATATAAACTTGCAATTCTGACTTTTTTCTCGCAATTATGAGTTATAAAGTTCAGTTCTGAAAAAATACTGACATGTTTGTTCACAGTTTATATCTTGCAATTCTGACTTTATTTCTCACAATGGTGCATTTATATCTCAGAGTTCTGAGAAAAAAAATCAGAACTGTAAGATGTAAACTCGAAAGTCCAAGAAAAAAAAAGTCAGATTTGTGAGATTTTTCACTCTTTATTCAGTGGTGGAAACAGGCTTTCATACAAAAGAACTTCACTGTCACTTTTGAACAACTGAATGCATCCTTGCACTAAAAAATACTAAAAATCATACAGAGCCCAAACATTTTGTACCTCACAGAAGTTAAAATCCACGTACCTGTGTATAAGTGCACCGGCCGCCTGTCCGAACAGGCTGATCTGAGAGGTCTCCTCTTCAGAAACGATCTCTGGCTGTGATGCATGCTGGGAAACCAGCCGTGGAATCTCTCCTCTCTGTTTATCCTCCCACGACTTTAAAGTGTTCTCAAACGCCTGCAAAACAGCCAAATGTGAGTTGTGTTTGACTTATCCCAGAACTGCACCTCCAGTTCTCATAATGCTGTTTGTGTGGCACTGACCCGGTCTCTAGTGAGGGTTTGTGTGCGGTTCTTGTGGAGGATCCGGATGTATCCAGGTGGTTGGATCCAGGCCTCTCCATCCACCTGCACAGGTACACCTTCATCTCCCAGAATGGTGATCTTCACTGTTCGACACTGATGAGACACACACACATATGGTTACACAGTTCTAACAATAAGTCTATGGAAAGTTCTAATTTAGAATAATTACGATTTTTTTATGTTTTTGAAAAAAGTATTTTCTGCTCTCCAAGGCCGCATTTAATTGATTACAAACATGGTAAAAATTATGAAATATTTTTACAATTACAAATAACTGTTTTCCATGTGAATATCTGTTAAAATGTAATTTATTTCTGTGATCAAAGCTGAATTTTCAGCATTATTACTCCAGACTTAATTGTAAGATTTTATCAAAATATAATCTGTTGAGTTGGGAACACTTGGTTAAGTTTTCAAACGGCTGTTTAGCTTATAAAATTCTTAATGGTCTGGGCCCACCACCTCTTAGTGAGTTTCTGAGTTTAAGATCAGAAAACAGTCGTCTCACTAGAGGAACATTTAAAAGGGACTGTGTTATTAATTTCAGGAAAACTGCTTTTAGTCAGTCTGCCTTCTCGATTAAAGCCTCGAAAGAATGGAATGACATCCCAACGTCAGTTAGAGAATTAATAGTTATAATGAATTTCGTTCTTTTTTGTAAAACTTGGCTTTTTAGCATGCAAATATGTCAACATTAATTTTTTTTTCCCTCTCTTTTGTGGTGCTTTTGGAAATTGTAGGGTTTGTTAAATTATGTTATATTTTGATTAAATTGTTGTATTTGCATTGTATTTTTAGGTTGCCTGTTGTACATCTGGCCTAGGACTGCAGATGAAAATTAGCATATTTTGACTTGTCATGTTAATATGCATTGTCCTTGTATAAAAAAAATAAAAAATAGGGTTCCTACAGATACTCTAAAACTTAATTCAAACTACTTTTCAAGCACTACTTTTTGATCTCACTTATCAAACAATATCTTCTCTTTCAAATTCTAAAAAAAAAGATAAATAGACAAATAAAAATATACTAATTAAACAAAATGGCAAAAATAAAGTGACGCACATGCAAAGTGTTACTACAACACTGCAAAAAAATGCTTTTCTTACTTAGAATTTTTGTCTTGTTTCCAGCCAAAAAATCTAAAACCTCTTAAATTAAGATGATTTTCTAGACAAGCTAAAATTGTTTTAAGAAAAAATAAGTCAAAATTAAGTGAGTTTTTGCTTAAAACAAGCAAAAGATTATTTTACTTATCTCACTGGTAGATTACTTAGCCTATTCTAAAATCACTTAATTTTGACTTTTTTTTACTGAAAACAAGACAATTTTTACTTGTCTAGAAAATCCTTCCTGATTTAAGAAATTTTAGATATTTTGTCTGGAAACTATTACACTGAAAAAAAAAATGCTTTTCTTACTTGGAAAAGTAAGAAGCTTTTTACACTGTAAAAAGTTTTCACCAGTTTCAACTTAAAAACTTAAGTTCAGCAGCTGCATTAAAATTTTATGTTAAATCAACTTAAAAGTACAAGTAATTTCAACTCGTAAATTAAATCAGCTTAAAAGTACAAATCATGTTAACTAATTTTATTGTTGTGAGTTGAAATGAATTGTAGTTTTAAGTTGATTCAACTTAAAATTTTAAGGCAGCTGCTGAACTTAAGTTTTTAAGTTGAAACTGGTGAAAACTTTTTACAGTGTAGTTGTTTCAAGCCAAAATAGTCTTAAATCTAGAAGGATTTTCTAGGAAAGCAAAAATTATTAGTTAAAAGTGAGTTTTTAATTGAAACATGCTAAATAATCTACAAATGGGTAAGCACACACTGCAAAAAATGCTTTTCTTACTTAGCTTTTTTGTCTTGTTTTCAGCCAAAATATCTAAAAATTCTTAAATCAAGAAGTATTTTCTAGACAAGTAAAAATGATTGTCTTGTTTTCAGAAAAAACAACTCAAAATTAAGTGAGTTTTTGCTTAAAACAAGCCAAAAAATCTGCCAATGGGGTAAGAAAAAAAAACTTTTTTCAAACAGAAAACAAGATTATTTTTCTTACCCCATTGGCAGATAATTTTGCTTGCTTCAAGCAAAAATGCACTTAATTTTGACTTTTTTTTTCTGAAAACAAGACAGGAATTTTTACTCATCTAGAAAACCCTTCTTGATTTAAGAATTTTTAGATATTTTGGCTGGAAACAAGACAAAAAAATCTAAGCTAGATAAGCATTTTTTGCAGTGCAATAATATAGTTGTCTGCTTGAAATAAAATTATTTTGCTTAAATAATCAGAAGCAGAAAATTTGGTTCAATAATCAGAAACATTTCTGATTATTATCAATGTTGAAAACAGTTGTGCTGCTCCAGTTGTGTTTTTACTCAATTTGCGATCAAATAAATGCAACCTTGGTGAATGTGTGTGTAATTCAAAGCATGTTTGTACCTGTGCGATACGGTGGTGTTGTAGATTGATAACTCTAGAAACAGCCATCTGCATGCTGCCGAACACAGCCACCACCTCCAGGATCTTATCATCAAACGACGGCGCCGTGAATGTCTGTAAACAAACACACATTTCATAACAAGCATTTCCATATTTCACACACTTAAACACACAGGACGTTGTGGTACAAACATACATCATCCTCTTTAGTTCCGCCCCAGAAGTTTGTTCCTCCTGCGTAACTGGGAATATTCAACACGGCAATTCCCTGGAGACTGGGAAGAGGAATTGGCCTCCCGTCACACTATAAACACAGAGGTCAGATATGATTAACCTTATAACATGTACATACGCACACACACACACACACACACTTAGCACTTATCTAAATGGGGATATTACATAGACTTCCACACATTTTAGAACCTAAGCCTATCTCTAACCCTCACAGAAAACTTTCTGCATTTTTATAAGTTCAATAAAACTTTGTTTACTTTATTTTTATACCATTTTTACAAATGAGGACATCCCCAAAGGGAGGTTTTTGGAGATTTTATCAGGTTTTGCTGACTTTTGGGAACAAATTGTCCCCAAAATATGGTTAAATAGGTACAAATACACACACAACAGACTGACCTCCAGCAGAACTCTCTGTTCCAGGTTCTTATACGTTCTGTGCAGAAGTTCTTTGGTTCCCAGGACCCCATACCACATCATGTTTTTAGTGCGACTCCTAAACACACACACATAGACTTATATGAATGATTTAATTCCATCGTAGACTTCCATATTTTTCTATCAGGTTACAAATATTTGTGACCCTGGACCACAAAACCAGTCTTAAGTCGCTGGGGTATATTTGTAGCAATAGCCCAAAATACATTGTATGGGTCAAAATTATTGATTTTTCTTTTATGCCAAAAATCATTAGGAAATTAAGTAAAGATCATGTTCCATGAAGATTTCTGTAAAATTCCTACTGTAAATATATCAAAAAGTAATTTTTGATTAGTAATATGCATTGTTAAGAACCTAATTTGGACAACTTTAAAAGTGATTTTCTCAGTATTTTGATTTTTTTGCATCCTTAGATTCCAGATTTTCAAATAGATGTATCTCGGCCAAATATTGTCCTATCCTAACAAACCATACATCAATAGAAAGCTTATTTATTGAGCTTTCATATGATGTAAACATCTCAGTTTTGTAAAATGTAACCTTATGACTGGTTTTGTGGTCCAGGGTCACATTTTACATCCTAACCTCTAAGGTCTCCTTTCATCAAGACCCAAACTTTTTTAAACAGAGGGCAAAAAAAATCTAATTTGATTGAATTTTCTTTGGGTCAGAAGTAAATGTTGCATTATACCTATTATATAACATATTATACAACATATATTAAAATATAGAGATTAAAAAAAATGTAATAATTAAAACAAAATTGTAAAATATTTTTGAAATGTTTTAAATTATTTCGCTCACATTCAACGCAAAAATAAAATAAAAATGTTAAAACAAAAATGTAAATTAGAAATTAAGACATAATTTACTTTCACCTTCTCTTGTAAAATATATTTCATATTTCTGCATGTTTAAAAAAAGGCCAAAAATGCTTTAAACATGAACTGTTAATGGTTTAATTTCTCACCAGTATAGAAGTCTAAAACACACATTATTCTTTCATAATAAATACAGTTATATGCACTTTTATAGCAGTTATTATAGTTTTATGTTAATAAGCATTTTTTTTTTTTTTTAAATAAGCTTCAAACAAAGATTTATGAGAATGCACTATAATACTACAGAAACACAATAATACATTCAATGTATTATTTATTTCTTCAACAATTGCCTTTGTAAATCTAGCGGTTTCTTATACTGCAATTAAAAAAATAAATAATAATAATAATTTATATTTTGTATATACATTTACACTATCATTTACAAATTTAGGGATCAGCACATGTGTGCTATTTTTTGAAGAAATGATACTTTTATTCAGCAAACATCCATTAAATAGATCAAAAGAGTCAGAAAAGATATTTAGAATGTTAAAAAAATTATGTTTCAAATAAATGCAGTTCTTTTGAACTTTCTATTCAAATAATTCTGAAAATTCTAAAAAAAAAAAAAATTAAATGGTTTATCAAAATTGTATTTTACTATTACTATATATGTATTTTATTGACAGAAGACATTTATATCTTTATTTTATTTTACAAATAATTCTGAAAATTCTAAAAAAAAAAAAATTAAATGGTTTATCAAAATTGTATTTTACTATTACTATATATGTATTTTATTGACAGAAGACATTTATATCTTTATTTTAGTTTACAAATAATTCTGAAAATTCTAAAAAAAAAAAAATTAAATGGTTTATCAAAATTGTATTTTACTATTACTATATATGTATTTTATTGACAGAAGACATTTTTATCTTTATTTTATTTTACTCATTTTAAAACAATAATAATTTTAATGAGCAGCAAATCAGCTATTAGAATGTTAGAATGATTTCTAAAGGATCATGTGACACTGAAGACTGCAGCAATGATGCTGAAAATTCAGCTTTGATCACAGAAATAAATTACATTTGACAATATATTCACATAGAAAACAGTTATTTGAAATTGTAAAAATATTTCATAATTTTCATGTTTTTACTGCAACCTTGGTGAGCAAAAGACACTTTCAAAAGTGTTTGTGACGATATATTTGATGTTTTCACGTACCTGCATTTCTCTGGATGCTCGTCACGTTTGTTGTTGAAGTCCAGAGAGATTTTGGCATCCAGACCGATCCCGAAATAATTATTCATCACACATTTCTCTGTGTACAGATCCCTGAAACACAGAGAGGCACTTTCCCATCAGCTTCTGCCCTAAAATTCATCAGCCGACAGTCAAACAAACAGAAACAACAACTCACAAGTTCTCCGGATCACAGCTGAAAGGATCAGCGCTGACCAACAGCCTGGTGATCACCGAACCACTGAAAGAGCCTGAAACACCTGCTCTGAGACCTGCAGACACAAACACACAACATGAGCCTCTGAACAACAGCAAAACCTCTGCCATTCCCTTCTATAAAGACTGCTGCTCTTACTTGGGTAGAGGATTTTAGAGTTCAGCATGGGCATGTTCTCTCTACTTCCCGTCTGAGCAGGAAGTGAGGCAGAGCTGCCAATGGACAGGCTTCCTTTACTGATGAGCTTCTCGCATGGAGTCTTAGACGCTGAGGTAGACAAAGAAAATAAGTAAACGTGTGTAGATGTGTTTTGCTAACGTGTCTGTATGCGTTTGAAGCGTCTCACCTCGTCTGCTGGCTCTCGCTCTGTTACTGTATGAAGACTGTAGGGATAATGTTTCTGAACCATCGTCCTCTTCTTCTTCCTCCGCCGGGAGTGTAGGCAAACCCACCTCTGTTTGAGCGTTCTGTTCATCCACCGCTGAAAGACGAGATCACATACATGTGAAATCTTTAGTTTTGAACTATAATTAATTTTATACAAACGTAAAAATATAAAATATATATATATAATTCAAAAGTTAATTAATATATAATTATTGCATAATATTTACATCTTTACATATCAATATAATTCTTAATGTAAAAAATTTAATATGTAAAATGTAAAATAAAATAGCTTTGGATTTGCTTTATTAGCTTTGGTTTGTTTTTATGGCAGCAAATTGCTCTAGAATTTTGTGATTATGTATTAATTTGACTAGAACAGTAAAAGTTAATATTAAACCATTTAAAATTAAAACTTCAATGTAAAATAAAAAAATATAATAATAATTTAATTTGTATTCATTTTACACAACTGTGAAATTAGAAAATAAAATAAAATTAGAAAAATAAAATAAAATAAAATAAAATTTGAAAAATAAATAAAATTTGATGTGTTTGTTTTTATAGCAGCAAATTGCACCAGAATTTCGTGATTATTTGTTAATAAAAAAAAAAAAATTAATAAAACATAAATAAATAAAATAAAATAGCTTTGGATTTGCTGTCTTTGTTTTTATAGCAGCAAATTGCTCCAGAATTTTGTGATTATATGTTAATTAAAAAAAATTAAAAATTAAAAATTAAAAAATAAAATAAAATAGCTTTGGATTTGCTGTTTGTTTTATGGAAGCAAATTGCTCCGGAATTTCATGATTTAAAAAAAATAAAAAATAAAATAAATTAAATTAAATTAAATTAAATTAAATAAAATTAAATAAAATTAAATTAAATAGCTTTGGATTTGCTGTGTATGTTTTTATGGCAGCAAATTGCTCCAGAATGTTGTGATTATATGTTTAAAAATAAATAAATAAATAAATAAATAAATAAATAAATAAATAAAAATAGCTATGGATTTGCTGTGTTTGTTTTTATGGCAGCAAATTGCTCTAGAATTTTGTGATTATATGTTAATATGACTAGAACTGTAAATTTTAATATTAAACCATTTAAAATTAAAAAATACAATGACTTAATTTTATTTGTATTACTTTTATACAACCGTGAAATTATAAAATAAAATAAAATAAAATAAAATAAGCAGCAAATTGCTCCAGAATTTTGTGATTATATGGTAATAAAATAAGATCAAATAAAATAGTTTTGGATTTGCTGTGTTTGTTTTTATGCCAGCAAATTGCTCCAGAATTTCGTGATTATATTTTAATAAAATAAAATTAGAAAAATAAAATAAAATAAATTTAAATAGCTTTGGATTTGCTGTCTTTGTTTTTATAGCAGCAAATTGCACCAGAATTTCGTGATTATTTGTTAATAAAAAAAATTAATAAAACATAAATAAATAAAATAAAATAGCTTTGGATTTGCGGTCTTTGTTTTTATAGCAGCAAATTGCTCCAGAATTTTGTGATTATATGTTAATAAAAAAAAAAAATAATTAAAAAATTAAAATTAAAAAATAAAATAAAATAGTTTGTTTTATAGAAACAAGTTGCTCTGGAATTTCATGATTTAAAAAAAAATAAAAAATAAAATAAAATAAAATAAAAAATAAAACAAAACAAAACAAAACAAAACAAAACAAAATTAAAAAATAAAATAGCTTTGGATTTGCTGTTTGTTTTATAAAAACAAGTTGCTCCGGAATTTCATGATTTAAAAAAAATAAAAAATAAAATAAAATAAAAAATAAAACAAAACAAAACAAAACAAAAAACAAAATAAAATAAAATAAAATAAAATAAAAAACAAAACAAAACAAAACAAAACAAAAAACAAAACAAAACAAAATAAAATAAAATAAAATAAAATAAAATAAAATAAAATAGCTTTGGATTTGCTGTGTATGTTTTTATGGCAGCAAATTGCTCCGGAATTCCATGACTATATGTTAATAAAATAAAATAAGTAAAATAAAATAAATAAAATTAAAAAAGCTTTGGATTTGCTGTGTATGTTTTTATTTATTTATTTATTTGCTTCAGAATTTCGTGATTATATATTAATATGACTACAGTAAATATAATTTTTTTATTATTATTATAATACTGTAATGTATAATAATAATAATGATTATTATTTAGTAATTTGAATTAAATTACATTTATTTTGTATTTCCATTTTTCTGCATGTCTAAATGATTGAATTCATACAAATGTAACAATTCAATTAAATTTAATTTAATGTCATTTCCTCCAAAAGTACCGCTACCTTTCTCGGTGTGTTCAATGATTTGTCTGATGGCTTTCTTCAGACTGTTGGCACGAAGCATCAGCTGCTCTCTGGGTTTGAAGATGGCGGCAGGTGGTCGAGGCGAACAAGGAGCAGTGACTGTGGGCGGGGCAGTGGGCGGAGCCAGAACCACACCCTCCCCATCCACCTGTTCCTCAGCGATGGTGGGCGGCGGAGCAGACATCACACTGCTGGCCTGAGCTTCATCATTAAGCGTTTTCAGTAAGGAGTCCAACTTCTCTTTAAGCACACAACACTGCACACAAAAACATCCTGAGTCACTCAGCCAATCACAGGACACTCCCAACAGCCAATCATAAAACAGCAAGTCATCCAACAGCCAATCACAGCTGACCTTTTTAGCCATGGCCTCTGATTCTTCTAAGTTTTCGGTGTTTTTCTCGTAAGCACGTCCAACTTTTGCAACAAAGTCTTTTACTGTCTCACACAGGACTCTGAAAAACACGATTTTAGATAAACCACCAGCAAGAATACGCATGAACAGAAATGCTCACATATACAGTACATACTTGGCAGAGGAAATAACCACAGAGTGCTGGTCAGATGTCAGGATTTTAGAGAGATGAGCAGCAACTGAGTCCTCATAGGTCAGAATGTGCTGCACCTTAAACAAAACAGCCAATCAGAAGAGAGGAAAAAAAAAGAACATCCAATCAGAACAGAGGAAATGTGGAACAGCCAATCAAAACAGAGGAAACAGAAAGTGCTACATGATGTACTGATTATTTAATTGTAAATAAATAAATAGTGGAAAAAGGTTATCAAAAACTAAACTACAACTGTTTATGGTGTAAGAAACCATGACTAACATTATAATTGAAAAAAAAATGTGATTACATATTAATATGACTATTAAGTAGATATTATTTTTATTATAGTTATTATTATTCCTAATATTAATATGATTATTATTATTAAATAAAATATCTAACTAAATAGAACATTTCCGCTGTACAATTTCGATGTAAAATCAAAAATATAATAAAGATTTTATTTTATTTGTATTAATTTTATACAACTGTGAAAATAAACTAAAATAAGATCAGATAAAATAAAATAGCTTTGGATTTGCTGTGCTTGTTTTTAGGGCAACAAATTGCTCCAGCATTTTGTGATTATATATTAATATAACTAGCAGTAAATATTAATGTTTTTATTACGTAATTATTATTAGTAATACATTAAATATAAAATTAAATAAAACATTTCTATTGTAAATGTTAATGCAGTTGTTTTCTATTACAACTGTGAAATTATCATAGTTAATAGTCTAATTAAAGTTTAAAAAAACAAAATGCATGTGCAACAATTTAATAATCAATTTCCGCACATTTAGGGCCCTATAAAAATTTTTTTTTTCTTTTTCTCAAAATTCTGTTTTAACTACATTAATATATTTTTAATAATAATAATAATAATAATAATCATTTATTTTATTAATAATAATACAGTTTTTATTCTTCTGAATTTATTATTTAATAATACAAATTTATTGCCAAAAATGGCAGCAATAAAATAAAATATCTATAAAATAGATTTAGATTTGCTGTGCTTGTTTTAGTGTTTTTAGTTTTGTGATTATATATTAATATAACTATGAGAACAATTAATAATACTTTTATTTTATTTAATAAATCTTCATTATTGTTACTAAATAAAAATATTACTATTGTAATATTTCACTGTAAAACTAAAATGATAATAATACATTCATTTTAAAGTACAACTGTGAACTTAAAATATTTAATTAAAATATTATTTATTAATTTATTTTAATGCATATAAGTTATAAAATATACATTATTTAATATATATATTAAATATTTAATATATATTAAATATATTTCATTTAATAAATCTTCATTATTGTGACTAAATAAAAATATTACTATTGTAATATTTCACTGTAAAACTAAAATGATAATAATACATTCATTTTAAAGTACAACTGTGAACTTAAAATATTTAATTAAAATATTTTAAATTATTTGTTAATTTATTTTAGTGCATATATTTATTTAATTAAATCGCAACTAATCCCTTGAGATTAGTTATAATTATTGAATAAATAATAACTGCACATTCAGTTTTATTCTGATTAATAATGCAACCATACTTTAAAGTATACAGTATATATTTAAACTATTTATACTATTATAGAATTTAACATAACTTTTAATTAAACTTTTATTGTTATATTAACATTATATTTTGAATTCAGTATTTTTGCATTGTGCTTGTGACATGTTTATAAGCTTTTTTCTATTATATATAATTAAGAAAATGTCTATTTATACACACAGTAGCATTAAACATGATCACCGTTACCTCTGAGTCCTCACTACAGTCCTCTGTTACCGTGGAGCTGGAGTGTTGCCGTGGTAACTTGGTCTCGTATACCATAATACTCCATCTAGAAGAAATCAAGGTGTTTAAATGTTTGTGAAGGACAGAAACAGACTGCGACAGTCACTTCAAACACACACTGACCTGTCCAGCATCTTAGTACTGGCTCTCTCTAGTTTCTCCAGTATCTGCGGTAACTGCGTGTCGTCGTCACACGCCGAGCCCCACCCCAAAACTCTCGCCAGGTCATTTCCTGTTCCCAGAGGAAGTACGCCAAGCTGGCACTGCCAAGCGAACACACAAACACACACGTCAATGCTCTTCCTGACTTAAACCTGTTACTCAAACAGTAGAGCTTGGATAAAGATGAGTTTGATTTCCAGGGAATGCATGAACTGAGAAAAAGCAAACGATAAATGCAAAATTGCTTTGGATGAAAATAATTGGTAAATGCATAAATGTTAATGCTAAAAATATATATAAATAAACACAGAGCTTACTTTCAGGCATGCACAAAAAAATCCACCACCAGAAGGCAGTATAAGCAAAGAAACTGTGTCTGAAACTCCATTGTCTTTCATATTATGCCATATTTATGGCCCTTTGACATAAGTTTTTTTTTTTTCCTTAGCAATTTTTGTTTTTCATTTCCAAAATTCTGCTTTAATTGCATTAATATATTTTTAATCACATTAATTATTATTATTATTATTATTTAATCATTTTAATCACATTTTGTATTTCAACTTTTCTGGATTCAATTTTAATACTTTAAAGTTTAAAAAAACAAAAAGCATGTGTAAATAATTGAATTCATACAAATTTAACAATTTAATATTTCATTTTGGCTCATTTAGGGCCCTATAAAATCCATTTATTTTTTACATTATTATTAATAATAATATTTTTATTATTAATAATAAAAACAATATTTTAATAATAATAATAATAATAATAACAATTATTATTATTATTATTATTTAGTCATTTTAATTAAATTCAATTTATTTTGAATTAAAGTTTTTATGGATTCCATTTTGATGGTATAATTCAAGTTTAAAAATCAAAAATACAAAAATTTTATTACCAAAAAATTGCAGTAATCAAAACAAATTTACAATTTCTGTGTTTTAATTTGCATGAATATATTTTAAGTCATAATTATTATTATTATTTAATTTAAGGCCCCATATTCCATTTGTCAATTTTAATTCTGTTTTAATTGCATTAATAAATTTGTAATAATAATAAAAAAATAAAATAATAATAATTATTATTATTATTAATAATAATATTTTTAAATAATAAAAATAATCATTATTATTATTATTATTTAATCATTTTAATTCAATTTAATTTATTTGTATTCAAATTTTTATGGATTCCATTTTAACGGTATAAGTTTAAAAATTAAAATAATAACATTTTATTACCAAAAAAAGGGAGCAATAAAAAGAAATTTACAAAAGAATGTGTTTAATTGCATTAATATATTTTTTAATCATAATTATTATTTAATCATTATATTTTAATATAATTGATTTAAAAAAAATGGACTCTGCTTTAATAGTTTAATTAAAGTAAAACAAACAAAAAAAAACTGTAAATAATTAAATTCATACAAATGTAACATTTAATCATTCATTTTGGCACAGTTAGGGCCCTTTATTTTTTTCCCCAAATTCCATTTTATTTTTCAAAATTCTGTTTTAATTGCATTAATATATTTATAAAAAAAAAAAAAAAAAAATTATATATATATATATATATATATAATAAAATTATTTTAATTTATTTTTTAATTTATTATTTTTGTAATGGTTTAATTAAAGTTAAAAAATCAAAAAGCATGTCTAAATTATTGAATTCATACAAATTAATTAACATTTTACAATAATAGGGCAGATATTTATTTATTTTTTCAGAAATTCTGCCAAATAATTTAACTGTACCTGTTTGTGTAAAGTCAGAGCATCTATCTCTGATAAAACCCATCCCACGCTGCCGTCTCCTCCACAAACCAGAATACGAAACGTATCGAACTTCTGAAACAGACGCAAGCTGCGACAGACACACAAGCACAGGTAAAGAAGTCAGTGAACAAATACCAAACCCAGAAATATTGATTTCTATTGTCTTTTCTGTTTTAAAGGTATGTTTTACCCCAGATGTGGGCCTCCGTTCATCAGATCGAACACTTGTGCGGGATTCAACAGCTGCTTAAAGCGCCGCAGAAACTTCACGCCTTGATTATCTCCACTTTTACTGTTCACAAACACTAATAACGGGCTTGTGCAGGTCGGAGGACACGTCGCCTTCCAGAACCCTAGAAACACACACACAAACAGAAGAGATGTTTACTTTTTACAGTGTTATTGCAGTATTATTTATAGGGTAACACTTTACAATAAGATCGCATTAGTAAACATTCGTTAACATGAACTAACAATAAAAAATATATGTAAATAATTTTTGATTTAGCTTTTTTTTTTTTTTTTAGTAAGTTTTAGTTTTAGTAAGTCGTTTTAATCTTGTTTTGTGTGGTCTAGTTAGGCAGGGTTATTATCTTTAGGTAAAACATTTTACATTCATTTTTATATTTTCATTTATTTACAATTTCATTTATTTATTGGACATTTTAGTAATTGTTATATATTTTTGTGATTTATTTAGTTTTTGGTTTTGGGATTTTATTACAAAGTGTTAAAATTTACATTAGCATTACAGTATTTATTAATATTTTTGATTTAGCTTTTATTTTTATATTTTCAGTTTTTTAATTTTATTTATTTTCAGCATTTTATTTTCAATTTTAGTAGGTAGTTTTAATTTAGTTTTGTGCTTTTGTCACTTTTATTAGTTGTTTATTTAGTCTTTATACATTCACACAGTATTACAGAATTGATTTATATTTTTAAATTTAGATTTAATTTCATATTTTTATATTTCATTTTAGTTTTTCTTTGATGTGCTTTTGTCTTTTTTTAGCTTTTGATTTTTTTTATATTTCTATTTAGCATTCATTTATTTTTTATTTCAGTTTAAGTTTTATAGTTTTGTAAAGTGTTATCATTTACATTTATTTAGAATTAGCTTTTAATTTTCTTTATAATAAACTAGAAAATAAAATTACATTTTATATTTTAGTTTTAATGTTATGTGCTTTTGTCCTTTTTTTACCTTTATATAATATATAATATATACGATTTGTATAATAAACTTGAAACAAAACAATGTTTTATATTTAATTTTATGTTTTATGTTTTTTTTGTCATTTTAGTTTTAATTTTATGTGCTTATGTCTTTTCTTAGTTTTTGATTTTTTTAATATTTAGCATTCATTTATTTTTATATTTAAGTTTTAGTAATTTTAGTACTTTAACAAACAAAACATTTTTTAGTTCTTAATAATTTCTACCAAGTTTTTCATCTAATATGTACATATTATTCCAGCTTCATTTCAATAAACTAATATGATTTTTTAGTTTTACCTTACTTTTACTTTCTTTACTTTATTGTATTTTTTTTTTACCATTTACATGGTAAATATGATTTTTTTTTTACCTCACAACAATTGCTTTAACAATTATTTTTATGTTTGGTAGGCTGAATATCAACACTAAATCAAGTTGAATCTTCAGTCTAAAGCATCTGCGTACTATTTTTGACATAATGCCATAATTGGTCATTTCTGAGCGCTGATTTGGATACAAGTTATTTCTGACATAGAGCTCTGATTGGATGTTTCCATGAGACGGCTCATTCTGAGAGAACATTCTGATTGGTTGTTGGTGAGGGATGGTTCTGATTGGACGCTCACCGTCTGAGTCGATGCTGTTGAGGGCGGTGGGTGGAATCACAGAGACTTTACACTGACCCAGCGGGCACTTTGGAGAGAGCTGGTCTTTGCACCCAGCATGCACCTGGACAAAATTATTGTCATTTATTAAACATGTAGAAAACAAAAATTAAGAAAACGTGATTTGAATGCACTCACCATGGCTTTGCACCATAAACAGCGCCAGTCCTGTAGTCTCAGGACGCTGCCGCAGGTTTTATCGCACACGGTGCATTTGGCGCTGACGGGCAGATTCCCCTCCAGCCACTGATGAGGCATCGAGATCTACAGAGTTTGCAAAGCCATTAATTACAGGATGACTAATCAGTCCAGATGGTAAATGAGCTTCTTACACAATAAGGAAACTCATAAGATGCTGATTTCCTGCATGCACCACACATGCGTTTCTACTCTAAAACAGGCATGGAAATGCATAGCAAAAGCATTGACGAAATACTGAATACTGAATTAAATAAGCATGTTGCAATGAATGAAATGCAATGTATTTGCCTAAAAGACGACACTTAAGAAATAAATAATAATGTAGCCTTTTTTTGGTACAGATTTATGCACCTAAAATGCCGTGTAGTTAGGCAGGGTTATTATCTTTAACTAAAACTGTTAAAAAATTGTTAATTAAATTTAAGATTAAATAAAATTAAGCGTAAATATTAGATGGGAAACTTAATTAGAAATGTTACTTTGGCCGAAATAAAATAAGCTGAAGATGAAGCACTAAATTTGCTAACTGAAAATAAATTAAATTAAAACTAAATTATTTTAAAAAGGTGATATAAAACCAAATGTGTTGAATAGTATTTTAATATAAAAATATTTTTAAAAATTGTAATATTATTATATATATGAAGAGTTAATTGGCAAAACCTAAATTTTTAACAATTTCCAAAAATCATGTATTTGGGCTATTTTAATTTAAAAACAACAAACAAAAAATGCAGCTAACTAACACAATAGAAATATGATAACACAATAATAAAAAAAAAATATATATATATATATATATATATATATATATATATATATATATATATATATATATTATAAAAAAGTTAAATCTTGAGATCTTAATAAAATTAAATTTTAATTAAAATCTAAAACTAAATAACAAAGCCAAAATACATTTTGAAATGTTTTCATTTTAGATTTTTTAAAACAGTTGAAATTTTTGAAATATTTAATTGGAACCAGCTGAAGTAGGTTTAAAGAATTACAATTATTAACTGGAAATAAACAAAAACTAAAGCTAAAATTGAATTTTTTAATGTAATATTTTATATAAAACTATGCTACAAATTGAAATAAAAAACAAATCTAAATTATTAAATAAATAGTGATTTAAAACCAAATGTGTTAAATAGTATTTTAATTTAAAAAATATTACAAAAAAGTTTTCTTCTTATTACATATAATATATAATATATAAAAACATGATAACAATAAAAAATATGATTTTTGAAAAAAGGGGTTATCTGTTTTTGAAAATAAACTCTTCATACACACATTATAAAAAAGTTAAAATTTAAAATAAATTAAAAATGTAAATCTAAATTTAAATCTAAATACAAATCTAAAATACATTTAGAAATGCTTTAAATTTAAAATTTAAAAAAAGATTTAGAAATATTTCCTTAGAACCAGCGGAATAGGTTTGAAGCATTAAAATTATTAACTACAAATAAATTAAAAACCAAAGCTAAAACTGAAACACAAAATAAATCTAAACAGTAATATTGAAATAACAATGCTACAAATAATGACTAAAACTGTTAAAAAACATTTGTGTTAATTAAAACAAAGCAGATGCCTAGGCAATCAATATAAATGTATGTTTAAGTACTAAAATGATTACAAGGAAATAAATAAAAACTAAGACCAAAATAAAAATAGACCAGTAACCATCAACAGAAAATAGAAAATAGCATAAAAAATGACTAAAAAAGAAAACTAACAATATAAAAATAAAAGCTAATTCAAAATGTTAATAAATCTAGTAGATAAAAAGATGTCCTAAGACAAGAACGGGTATTGTTTTGGTTTTAGGAGATTTTAGGAGAACTTAAATGAAAGGTTTTGATCCACTTCAAATGTTGACTACTGTATAATAGTAAATGTGACCCTGGACCACAAAACCAGTCTTAAGTCGCTGGGGTATATTTGTAGCAATAGCCAAAAATACATTGTATGGGTCAAAATTATAGATTTTTCTTTTATGCCAAAAATCATTAGGAAATTAAGTAAAGATCATGTTCCATGAATATGTTTTGTAAAATTCCTACTACAAATATATCAAAATGTAATTTTTGATTAGTAATATGCATTGTTAAGAACTTAATTTGGACAACTTTAAAGGTGATTTTCTCAGTCTTTTGATTTTTTTGCATCCTCAGATTCCAGATTTTCAAATAGATGCATCTCGGCCAAATATCCTATCCTAACAAACCATACATCAATAAAAAGCTTATTTATTGAGCTTTCATATGATGTATATATCTCAGTTTTGTAAAATTTAACCTTATGACTGGTTTTGTGGTCCAGGGTCACATATAAACAATTTTAAACTTATACTGGAACAGAGCTAGGTTTGTTTTTGCATGAATAGCACTCACCCCATCTTCATCCTCTAGTATGTCTTTGCCGATAGAGGCCAGCGTCGTCCATTTGCAGTTATTAGTTGCTCTGACCGCACAACGTTTGTGAGCCTTGAACTTACACACTGCACAACAGAGAATGAAGTCAAGTTAACAAATAAGTCAGCACTTAATTGCATTCTAACCATACATCTAATTATGCTACATCAAATCAGAATGCATTGTGAACAGTGACAGACCTTCGCAGGACAGTCCGTGAGACGTGACTCCAGACAGAGCCTCCCGACAGACGTTACAGTACGTGGGGCGAGCGTGGGAACAGGCGTACCAGTTATGCATCCCAGAGAAATGATCCATACTGAACTGAGTGGACTACAGCAGAGAAACAGACATTAAAACACTTAGAATGATACAAAAGATTCCATTTGAAATAAATGCTGTTCCTTTGAACTTTCAGTTCATTATAGAATCCTGAAAATACAATGTATCAATTTCAAACTAAATGTTTCTTGAGCAGCAAATAGTAGAATGATTTCTGAAGGATCATGTGACACTGAAGACTAAGTAATGATGCTGAAAATTCAGCTTTGATCACAGAAATAAATTACTTTTAAACATATATTCACATAGATAATAGTTGTTTTAAATTGTAATAATATTTCACCACTTTTACTGCATTTGTGATCAAACAAATGCAGCGTTGGTGAACAGAAGGGCTTTATTTAAAAAATATTTAAAAATCTTTTTGACCCCAAAGTTTTTGTTTATCAAAATAAAACTGAAATAAAATTAAATATAAATATTAGATGGAAAACTTAAACCGAACAATGATTAGAAATGTTGCCTTGTCAACTAACTGAAATAAATGTAAGATTAAGCACTAACATTACATATTTAAAATAAACAGTAAAACTCAAAAATTAATACTAAATAGTAATGATATTTAAAACATAATAACAAAAATTTAAAATAAAACTATCAAAAGAAGGCAATTCAAACTATTAATAAAAACTATACTAATATATGTGACCCTGGACCACATATTTGCAGTAGTCAAAAATACATTGTATGGGTTAAAATGACCCTTTATGACTGGTTTTGTGGTCCAGGGGTCACATATAATAATACCAAAATAACACTGGAACAGGGCTGAATGGTAGTGTTTATAATTCAAAGTAATATTTTCAACATCGGTATAATATGTGACCCTGGACCACAAAACCAGTCATAAGGGTCACATTTTTAAATGGATAAATAAGCTTTCCATGAATGTGTGGTTTGTTAGGATACAACAATATTTGGCCGAGACACAACTATTTAAAAATCTGAGGGTGCAAACAAATCTAAATATTGAAAAAATCGCCTTTAAATTGACCAAATATAAAATTACCTAAGCTCAATAAATGCTGTAGACCTATTTTTTATTGTTAATAATATATTCTTCTTTGTTTATGTAAACTAATGTAGTTAACTAATGTTAACAAATCCAAATCTTATTTATTCTCTTTTGCATCCACTTTTTTAAACATCAGTAATAAATACATTTGTAACTACATAAATATCAAAAATCATAAAAGGGCATATGTGACCCTGGACTACAAAACCAGTCACAAGGTACATTTTTTTAAAGATTTATACTACTTGAACGTTGAATAAATAAGCTTTCCATTGATGTATGGTTTGTTAGGATAGGACAATATTTGGCCGAAATACAACTATTTGAAAATCTGGAATCTGAAAGTGCATCAAAATCTTAACATTGAGTATAAATCACCTTTAAAGTTGTTCAAATGAAGTTTTTACAAATGCATATTACTAATCATAAATTAAGTTTTGATATATTTATGGTAGGAAACTAACAAAATATCTTGTTTGATTTTTATGCAAAAATAATGATAATTTAGACCCATACAATGTATTGTTGGCTATTGCTACAAACATATCCATGCTACTTAAAGACTAGTTTTGTGGGACATGGTCACAAATGTCTTATAACCTGTCACTAAACAGCACAGAAACATATGAAAGGTTAGTTTTGAGTCACTACTCACACCTAAACTAGAAACTAAACTGTATTCTGACTCATTTTGTGTGTGAAATTACTAATAAAGAAAAAAGATTTTCCACTGCTTTCAGCACAATCGCTTGTAAAGAATATGATGTAACTCATTTCTGAATAACCCATCCTGTAAACATCTGAAAGCTGAATAAATAAGCTTTCCATTGATGTATGGTTTGTTAGGATAGGACAATATTTGGCCGAAATACAACTATTTGAAAATCTGAAATCTAAAACTGCATAAAAAATCTAAATATTGAGAAAATCACCTTTAAAGTTGTCCAAATGAAGTTCTTAGCAATGCATATTACAAATCAAAAATTACATTTTGTAAAATTTACGGTTGATATATTTATGGAAATACAATCTTTACTTAACATCCTAATGGTTTTTGGCATAAAAGAAAAAAATAGTGAAAAGGTCCAGTGATTTGGAGAAACTCACCTCAAAGTGTTCTCTGTTCTGAACACTCTTCAGTGCTGCGATCCATTCCTCCATTTCTTTCCTGTTTTCTGCACACAGAACCAGTCGACGACACGGAGTGATTACCTACAGAGAAAGAGAGGGGAAAAACTCAGGAGTCGGTCATGAGAAACTGAAGAAAGCAGAAAAGATTAGTTCAAGTATTATAAGCTGCTTTACCCGCAAGTAACCTTAAATGTCTGTGTGTGTGTGTGAGCACTAGAGGCTCCAGAAACATGTGCTTCTCCCACAAACTAAGGCCAAGGAACAAGGAACACACTGTCCACTTCACACACACACACACACACACACCTAAAGAGCTCTTGTTATCCAGCGTACATGGTGCCAACTAGGGCTGAGTGACAGACTGAATATAGCTGCAATGATTCTTCTGCTGATGTAACATTAAGTAGCACTAAAAAGAATATTGGAAAGATTTTAAAGGAACAGTTCACCCAAAAATTTCAATTGGCTCTCCCACGGGACATCCAAGATGTAAGTGAGTCTGTTTCTTCATCAGGTTTGGAGAAATGCAGCATTGCATCACTTGCTCACCAATGGATCCTCTGCAGTGAATGGGTGCCGTCAGAATTAGAGTCCAAACAGCTGATAAAAACATCATAGTAATCCACAAGTAATCAACACCACTGAAGCTCATCAGTTAACATCTTGAGAAGACAAAAGTTGTGTGTTTGTAAGAAACAAATCCATCATTAAGACATTAAAGATTCAAATCCTTAAGTCCATAATCCATAATAAAAGTGAAAAACTTAATCTCCTGTTGTCTCTCACATGAAAATCCGGCCACATATATTTTTTTAACTCTTTTAGACTGTTTTGCCTTGTTTGAACTGTGCAATTTCTCTCCACTTTTTCACTAAAGGAAGCATTATTATGGATTAAGGACTCATATTTTAGGTAAAATTGTCTTAATGATAGATTTATTTATTATAAACATGCAGCTTTTTGCTTTTCAAGACAATAACTGGTGAACTGGAGTGATGTTATTTATTGTCATGTTATCATCAACTGTTGGGACTCTGACGGCACCCATTCGCTACAGAGAATCCATTGGTGAGCCTAAAGCCTTATGATGGATTATGGACTCGTATTTTAGTTAAAATTGTCCTAATGACAGATTTGTTTCTTACAAACATGCAGCTTTTAGCTTTTCAAGACAATAACTGATGGACTGTGAGTGGTGTGGATTATTTGTGGATTATTGTGATGTTTTTATCAGCTATTTGGACTCTCATTCTGACGGCACCCATTCACTACAGAGTATCCACTGGTGAGCCTAAATCGTTATGATGGATTATGGACTCGTATTTTAGTTAAAATTGTCTTAATGATAGATTTATTCATTATAAACATGCAGATTTTTGCTTTTCAAGACAATAACTAGTGGACTGGAGTGGTGTGGATTATATGTGGATTATTGTGATGTTTTTATCAGCTATTTGGACTCTCATTCTGACGGCACCCATTCACTACAGAGTATCCACTGGTGAGCCTAAATCGTTATGATGGATTATGGACTCGTATTTTAGTTAAAATTGTCTTAATGATAGATTTATTCATTATAAACATGCAGATTTTTGCTTTTCAAGACAATAACTAGTGGACTGGAGTGGTGTGGATTATATGTGGATTATTGTGATGTTTTTATCAGCTATTTGGACTCTCATTCTGACGGCACCCATTCACTATAGAGTATCCACTGGTGAGCCTAAATCGTTATGATGGATTATGGACTCGTATTTTAGTTAAAATCATCTTAATGATAGATTTATTTCTTACAAAGAAGCAGCTTTTAGCTTTTCAAGATGTTAATTGATAGACTGGAGTGGTGTGAAGTATTTGTGGATTATTCTGATGTTTTTAATGAGCTGTTTGGACACGCCTTCTGACGGCACCCATTCACTGCAGAGGATCCACTGGTGAGCCTAAATCGTTATGATGGATTATGGACTTGTATTTTAGTTAAAATTGTCTTAATGATAGATTTATTCATTATAAACATGCAGCTTTTTTTGCTTTTCAAGACAATAACTAGTGGACTGTGAGTGGTGTGGATTATTTGTGGATTATTGTGATGTTTTTATCAGCTATTTGGACTCTCATTCTGACGGCACCCATTCACTACAGAGGATCCACTGGTGAGCCTAAATCGTTATGATGGATTATGGACTCGTATTTTAGTTAAAATCATCTTAATGATAGATTTATTTCTTACAAAGAAGCAGCTTTTAGCTTTTCAAGATGTTAATTGATAGACTGGAGTGGTGTGAAGTATTTGTGGATTATTCTGATGTTTTTAATGAGCTGTTTGGACACGCCTTCTGACGGCACCCATTCACTGCAGAGGATCCATTGGATTAAAGCCTAAATACTGTGACATTAGATTAGTTTCGCATGTTTCTATTTTCAGCTACTCATGGGTAAGAGAGTGGGTTAAGAGGTGTATAAATAGCAAACAAATGTTGATAAGATCAATTTATTTCAATTTGCGTCAGTGAGTGAGTCAAACTAATAGTTTGCATTATTACTCATAAATGTCCACATAGATGTGCATTCTTCATGTTTTAGTGTATATCATTTTTGTAATGCTATAGTAGTGCATTTAAATGAAAATTATTAAATATTATTAAATATTTAGTGACAAGCAATGCAAAAACAAGTGTCTTGTTTATTTATTTTCATTTTAACTAGGTTTTAAATGCACTTTTCAATATGGTCTTTTTTCTTAACATCAGTCAATGCATTAGACAACATGAACTCATTTTTCTAAAAAAAAAATACACTTTGACTGCATTTATAAATCTTTGCTAATGTTAGTTACTAAAAATACAGTTGTTCAGTGTTTGTTCATGTTAGTTCACAGTGCATTAAGTTAACGTATCTATGTTAAGATACATTTTTTTAATTCTAAGAATGCATTAATAAATTTACCTTGGGGTAAAAAAATCCTGCAGACATATTTTTCATTGTTAATAATATATTCTTCATTGTTTATGTAAACCAATGTAGTTAACTACTGTTAACAAATGAAACCCTATTTATTCTCTTTTGCATCCACTTAAATATTTAAGTAAATAAATAAATGTGTAAGTAAGTACATAAATATCAAATATCATTAAATCATGTGACCCTGGACCACAAAGGCAGTCATAAGGGTCAATTGAAAGCTGAATAAATAAGTTTTCCATTTGAGTATGGTTTGTTAGGATAGGACAATATTTCCTCGAAATACAACTATATGAAAATCTGCAATCTGAGGGTGCAAAAAAATCGGAATATTGAGAAAACCATGTTTAAAGTTGTTCAAATGAGGTTCTTAGCAATGCATATTACTAATCAAAAACTAAGTTTTGATGCACTTATGGTAGATAAATTCACAAAATATCTTCATGGAACATGATCTTACTTAATATCCGAATGATTTTTGGCATATAAGAAAAAAATGACAATTTTGACCCATACATTTATGGCTATTGCTACAAATATACCCATGCTACTTAAGACTGGTTTTGTGTTTAAATCAAATTTAAAACTAAAAATAGTAGCTCAGATGCAAAATAAAAGATGTCAATAAAGTAAAAGGACCAAAGAAACTCCAAAACAAGCCAAAGTCATTAATGCAAACTAACTTTCTTACTTAAATTACTATGCTCAGAGCTTGCAATAAAATTAGAATAGGATGCAAAATAGAATGGTTCACTAGTGGCCTGAATGTCTGGAACTCAAACTTTTTCAGCTGTACCACAAAAGCCAAACCATTAAGCATTCAAAGGCCTAAAATAGTGTGTGTGTCTGTGTGTACGTCAACTTCCCAATCCGTTTCCTCCAGCTGCTGACAAAGACCCTCTGTTCCCACACGGATAAAAATAACTCACGCCTTTCCTCTGCCAACACACACACACACACACACACACACACACACACACACACACACACACACATATATATATATATATATATATATATATATAAACCGATCACATTATTCATTTCTCAGAGGAGTACACAAGCTGCCTCATAAAACCAACTAAAATATACAGACACATGGATCAGCTGACACACAGCAGAGGAGAGAAAGAGAGTCAGTGTGCGTCTGGTTAATGTCTTTGATGTAGATCTTGAAGCCACTTTTATCACTCACACAAACAAACATGATCAGCGCTGTCGTAACGCCAGCTGAACCGTGTCATACGACTCAAAGAGCTTTTGTGGTTCCGTTACATAAGCCGAACACATCCTGTTTGAAACACTTTACCACACAGCTGCCGCACTAATGTAATAAAGCAGCTAATGAAATATCAGTATCTAATCAGACTGATCTAATGCTATTTACTATGCTTAACTCTGGGTTAAAGGAGTAGTTCACCCAAAAATTTAAATTTGCCAAAAATGTTGTCATTTTCAGGCTTTGCAAAATATAGATGAGTTTGTTTCTTCATCAGATTTGGAGAAATGCAGCATCGCATCACTCTCTCACCAATGGATCCTCTGCGGTGAATGGGTGCCGTCAGAATGAGAGTCCAAACAGCTGATCACAATAATACACAAATAATCCACACCACATCTTGAAAAGCTAAAAGCTGCATGTTTGTAAGAAATAAATTTATCATTAAGATGGTTTTAACTAAAATATGAGTCCATAATCCATCATAACGCTTCAGGCTCACCAATGGATCCTATGGAGTGAATGGGTGCCGTCAGAATGAGAGTCCAAATAGCTGATAAAAACATCACAATTAATCATGTGATTCACACCGCTCCACTCCAGTCCATCAGTTATTGTCTTGATATCAGCACAATAATTCACAAGCAATCCACACAACTTCAGTTTGGGCTGTTATGATTCATAGATTCTAATCGACCATGCGATTTTTTTAAATACTGCAAGAGAATCCATAAAACGCATTGTCAGACTGTTTTTCAAGGCTGCAATATACACTGGAAAAAACTAAGCAAATTTACTTAATTTTTATTTTGCACACATATTTTTAAGTAATATTTAAGTATGGAATTAAGTCAAATCTACTTAACTAAGTTAAGTAAAGTTAGCAAAGGAAATAACTAAATTTAACGTGTAGTTTGTTGAGAGTTTGATGAGTAATTTCTAACGCAATTTCTACAAATATATAAATGTAAATATAATATGAATATAAATATGAAATACATTTTATTTCCAATTTTTTTTTTTCCATTTCAATTTTTCTATACACTGCTTTAATGGTTAAATTCGCTTTTTTTATTCAAAAAGCCTGTCTACTTAATTGAGTTTTATAGTTTTATTTTTTACCAGATTCTTTTCCATTACTTTTCTGGATTTCATTTAATGGTTTCAATAAATCTGAACAATCAAAAGCATCTCCAATTAATTGATTTTATTAAAAAAAATAAAATGTTCTTAAGTAAAATTGTTGATTTTGTGGGAATTTAGCCCTAATTCCAGTACATCAGCAAACATCTTGAGAAGACAAAACTAATACAAATTCATCATTAAAACATTTTTAACTAAAATACAAGTCCATAATCCATATTAACGCTTCCTCTAGTAAAAAAAAAAAAAAAAAAAAAAGTGAACTGGTCTGAATCAGGAGAGAAATCTGCACAGATCAAGCACTGTTTACAATCCAAAATACACTAAAACAGCTCTAAAAAAATATTTGGCTGGATTTTGATGTGAGAGACAACAGGAGATGGACTTTTTTACTGGAGGATGCATCATTATAGATTATGGACATCTTAAAATATCTTGATGGATTTTTTTTTTTCTGACGGCACCCATTCACTACAGAGGATCCATTGGTAAGCAAGTGACGAAATGCTGCATCTCTCCAAATCTGATTAAGAAACAAAGTCATCTACATCTTGAATGGCCTGAGGGTGAGTACATTTAATCATATTTTCATTTTTGATTAGCTTCATTTTATTTTTGATTTTCATCTAGTTCCAGGTTTCACATTTGTAAGCACAAAACAAAAGAATCCAAAATGCTGACCCATAGTTAACAAATGGATGAAAACTTTAACTAAAGCATTTATGCATAATGCACTATAACATTATTCATAATGTACACTGCAACTTAACCAATGATGTGCGTTTGGGGGCGGGGCTATCAGTCTGACTAACCAATGGCAGACAGTGGGAAAGGAACATGCAGAGTGTTTAAAAACATTAAATGTTGCAATTCTGTTTAGACACACTTCATCTTTAAATATGAATCAGTATTATACTTCAAGAGTTCAAAGCCTCTTTTACAATCAGATACCGCCAAACTCTTACACAACACAGGCCAATGACGTCTTTAAAAACACGTGGAGTCTTGAACTGCACCATGAGGCCTGTCAGAGCAAAACCAGCTGACTCTCCAAGCAATATCGATCTGATCTGGACTAAAATGAGACAATCATTTAAGTCAAGCTTCAAGCTCTTGAACCAGAATGAACCTTTCTGTGGATTTTATTAGATCAACTTCCCTGCGGTTTCTTTAATCCAATACACATTAAAATCCTCCAAAGGACAAGCTCCTAAAAAAGCATTGTTTTTAACTATTCACATACTCTCGGATATATTTTGTGCCTCAAGTACAGATGCAGTTCTCTTTACAGAAGCCTTTAATAAAAGCATTTGTGTTCTTGGACCACACAACCTCATGTAAATATCTGAAAGCTGAATAAATAAGCTTTTCATTGATGTATGGATATGTTAGGATAGGACAATATTTGGCTGAGATCCAACTATTTGAAAATCTGAATCTGAGGGTGCAAAAAAATCAAAATATTGAGAAAATCGCTTTTAAGTTCAGTTCTTAGCAATGCATATCACTAATCAAAAATTAAGTTTTGATATTTTATAGTAGGACTTTTACAAAATATCTTCATGGAACATGATCTTTACTTAATACCCTAATGACTTTTGGCATAAAAGAAAAATATAATAATTTTGACCCATACAATGTATTGTTGACTATCGCTACTTATGACTGGTTTTGTGGTCCAGGGTCATGTTATATAGAGCACATTTAACTAGATCTGTCAATTTAACATGTGAATCCAGTGTGGTAAAAAGGTTTACAAAATATAACATGATAAATTAGCACAATTCATCACTCCAGCTGACTGAAATGTTAATTATTTTCTAGTAAATGTTTAAAACTTTGCATTATTAGTACTTTTTGAGTTATAGCTTTCTTAAGACAAATAGTTCACTCTTTTCCGCATTAACAAGATGCTTTGGATAAAAGTGTCTGCTGAATAAATGAATGCCAATGTAATGAATTTTTCCTATCGTATTAGTAATTCAAGCTTGATCAACAAATACGACATAAGTCGTAATACGTATGCATGTTTATGTAGATTGATTCTCATAGGCTTTTGTTCCAAAATATGGAAAAAAACTCTTTCTTTAGCAAATACTGGTATACACAACCATTCAAGAGTTATGGGTCAGTAAGATGTTTTATTTGATCAAAAATGCTGTCAAAATGTGAAATATTGTTACAATTTAAAATAGCTGTTTTCTATGCGAATATGTGGTCAAATGTAATTTATTTCCGTGATCAAAGCTATATTTTCAGCACCATTACTCCAGCCTTCAGTTAGGGCTGGGCGGTATACCTTTTCATACCGAATACCGGTGTTTTTTTTTTTAATGATATTCATTTTTCATATACCCCAATACCGGTGAGTGTGTGCGTACAAAGCGCTGGGAACACGTATGTTGACGCAAACAGAAACCGCAGCTTGCACGTGCTTGTCTGAAGCAACACATCTGAGGTGTGGACGTATTTCAGTATATCTGAGAAAGACCCAGGGTTAGCGATTTGCAAAACTTGTAATGCCGAAATTTCAAGAGGGGGTGTGTCTGCAGAGATGAGAGCAGAGATCGGCGCATTGTGCGCAGACAGATGTAGCTTTCAGTGAGAGAAAAACAATGGCTTTACGTTGGTGTTACGTCGCAATATTTTAAAGATATGTCTTTTCTATATACTGTATTTTTATTAATATTTATGCTTTAAAGCCAATGGATATCACACAAGCAACGTGGAAACTGATCAATATGTTAAAGTGAAAGTAAAAACTGACTTTCAGCATCTGATGTGCATTCTTTCAGACAATGAGAGACGATTATACTTCATATGCTGATATTAATTTAGTCCCTTAATATTTTTCTTGTGCCCCGAACATGGTGGGGAAAAAAATAAAAAAGAAACGTATTTTGTGTAAGGTTTGTTTTTGAAAGTCTTAAATAAAGCTCTTAGTTTTCATTGATGACTGCAGTGTTATTAGGGGGTTATGAAAGTCATAATTATGATTTCAGGTGGTCTAAAATGTGGGGACTGAAAGACAAGAATTGCGATGAAACTTCAAAAGGCTATCCATTGAATAAATATGAGCCCTGCACGTTTCAAAATCATTTGTTGCGCTACTTTGTATACTACCATTATGACAGCGCCTCCTGCTGGAAGAGAAACGCGTAGACTTGTAAATGTGAACTTGTGAAGAATGCACAATAAAGTGTTGCGTATTTTGACTGCAAATCATGAATTCTGATTTCTTCACCTCATTACAATTATGAGTGCCACTGTCACTTCTTTGTGAACAGCAGCATTTTGTGAGACCAATCAAACCTGGGTTAATACTAGTCCGGTCAATGTAAGCCAATATACTGCAGTAATTATTCTCTAATTTATTAGGAAATGTGGTTAACACCTAGTCATGCATGAAAAAAAAAAAAAATACCGTCATATACCGTGATACCGTATAATTTTGAAAAATACCGTGATATAAATTTTTGGTCATACCGCCCAGCTCTACCTTCAGTGTCACATGATCCTTCAGAAATCATTCTAATATACTGATTTTCTGCTCTTGTCGATGTTGAAAACAGTGGAAACAGTGTTACATTTTAAATTTCAGGATTCTTTGATGAACAAAGTCATTCATTTGACACAGAAATATTTTCTAACATTATGCATGTCTTCTCCGTCACTTTTGAGCAATTTAATGCATCCTTTCGGAATAACATTATTAAATTCTTTAAAAACAAATCTTGTCCACCCTAAAGTTTTGAACAGTAGTGTGTGCAATTTATTTTTAATAATTAAGTATGAGATCCAATCTGCTGATTTGCTGCTCAAGAAACATTTCTGATTATTATCAATGTTAAAAACAGTGTTACATTTTAAATCTCAGGATTCTTTGATGAACAGAAAGTTCAAAAGAAATATTTTCTAACATTATAAATGTCTTCACTGTCAATTTTGAGCAATTTAATGCATCCTTTCTGAATAAAATTATTAATTTCTTTAAAAAAAAAATCTTGTCCACCCTAAAGTTTTGAACAGTAGTGTATGCAACTTATTTTGAATAATTAACTAGCATATTATCTAATTCATTTTGACTAATAATTTAATTGAGTAACAGCCCTATTCTTTAAAATATCTCAAATACAACTATTATTAGCATGCAGATTTAATCTAGACCGTTATTCAAACACACACACACACACACACAGAAAAAAAAAATCTTAAGCAAATATTGGTATACACAACCATTCAAGAGTTTTCGGTTAGTAAGACTCATGTTTTGACCAAAAATGCAGTAAAAATGTGAAATATTTTAACAAATTAAAATAGCTAAAAGCTGAATTTAAAAGCTGAATTTCCAGCTTTATTACTCCAGTCTTTAGTGTCACATAATCCTTCAGAAATCATTCTAATATGCTGATTTGCTGCTAAAGAAACATTTCTGATTATCATCAATGTTGAAAATAGTGGAAACAATGTTACATATTAAATTTTAGGATTCTTTGATGAACAGAAAGTTCAAAAAAACAGCATTCATTTGACACAGAAAAATTTTGTAACATTATAAAATGTCTACACTGTCATTTTTGAGCAATTTAATGCATCCTTGCTGAATAAAATGATTAATTTCTTTTAAAAAAAAATCTTGTTCACCCTAAACTTTCGAACAGTAGTGTATGCAATTTATTTTGAATAATTAACTGGCATATTAAATAATTCATCTGACTAATATTTTAACTGAATGACAGCCCTACTCTTTAAAATACCTCAAATTTACAAGTATTATTAGCAGCAGATCTAATCTAGACAGTTAGACTGAGCCCAAGGCCAAAACACAGATGCTGAACACAGTGTTCAAAACACACACACACACCTCCCCATCCAAAATGAAGACATACAACAGACTTGAATTAGCTCCATATAAAGCTATTTGCGGCAATTACAGACCAAAAATCTAACCCTAGCTCTAAAAAAAGAACACAAAGTAAAACATCAATTTACTTCATGAATCACTTCCACCTTAAAGACATTGCCAGATTTCCACAAAGCAAAGTGAATCAGATTTAGCTCACATCTGTAAGTAATTTTAAACCAAAAGTATAGTTAAAGCCCCAGAATTCAAGCTTGTAATTCTTCAGTGGAAGAAAAAAAGATGATATTTAGAGTTTGTTTTTCCATACAATAAAACTCAATGTCGTCCAATGATGTTTGCACATCAATGTTCATCAAAAAAAGACTAAAGTCATAAGCTCTGAATGACATGAGGATGAATAAATGATGGTTTTGAGTTGACCTATGCCTTTAAGTAAACACACACTCGCTCTCTCTCTCATTCCACACATTCTTTCCTCTTACTTATTTGCTGGCAAAATCCAGACGCTCCAATAAACCTGTTGTTTCTCCTTTTGTCTCTCTATCGCTCTTGCTTTTCTTGTCTGCGTAGGTTGATCGGAGCCGTATGGAGATCTACGAACCGGCTCAGTGGCAAACCATTCCTAATTCTCCTTCCTCAGCTGATCCAAGTCTCTTTCCTTCCCTCTCTCTTTCAAAGACTCCTCCCTGTTTCCATCATGATGACTCAGAGAGCTGCGTCCTGCTGGAGACCCTCCCACAAAACAGCAGCAGGCAGAAAAAATGCATATGAAAACAGCGAACACGCACACGCAGGCCAGAACCGACAAACCATGGAAAAGCATGAGCTCCTCCCTGCAATTAAAATTAAATCAGTCCAAATGTCAACTATAAATACACTTCAGAACACGAACAAACACACACACAGACACACATGTGCTCCAGACTATTTCAGGCCGTTCTGTTTATCAGATCCAAAATAAACACACTCCGCATTTTTCTCAGAAGCTTCATTTCCTCGCTGAGAAAGTCACTTAAAACACAAGAAACGAGTGCGGGTGTTTACTTGACAGCAGTTTTAGCACCAAATTGTCTCCAGAGGTGAGCTAAATCGGACTTAACAGACATTCTCGAAGCTAAAAATACTTTATCATAGAGGGTTTGTTTGCTACAAATGCAAAACATTTTCTTTTAGGGGTTATTAGTGAAGCTTAGCATTAGTCATCAGAGTTTTGCACCATATTTAAAGATTAGGACATCAAAAAGACTTGAGATTTCCATTTCATATAAATGCTTTTAAACTTTCTATTCATCAAAATCATGATGAATGCAAGCAGCAATTACTCGGCCAAGCACTAGGCCGGGGAAGCATCAGAACAAGTGCAGGAATGAGTAATTGAAGCCATTTTAAGGTGATTTTAGTCAAAATGGGTGAAAAAAATGATAATAACAACCACTAGTAAGACAATAAAATCGGTTATCACTTTTGACCACTAGGTGGCACTCGATCAAAACGTTTTGAATGTTTTTAGGTCATGGTCTCGAAGATATATACAAAGTTTCGTAATGGTACACCAATGCATTCGTAAAATATAGCATTTTCTATCATAATACTCTATTGAAGTCAATGGCAATTTCATATTTTGTTCAATTGTAGTGCCACGAAGAGGTACAATCCCACCAAATTTTGTGTGTGTGCTTAGAGCGTGCTCGTACATATGTGTGCCAAATTTGATGAAAATATCTCATTTTGTTTTGGAGTTATAGATATTTTTTATTTGTGAAGTGAAAAAATCACCAATGGCTGACTTTGTGTGCATTTTTTAGCCTCTTACTATCAAAATTTTGGCTATTGGGCATTACCGTTTAGCCAGCACACTATGTTTCTGAATCTCCAATGCCGGTTTCGTGTCGATCGGAGTAACGGTTTCTGAGATATTGGCAAATGTTTTTTAAGCGCTAAAATGCAATGTTGCACAAACCATAAGGCAAAACCTGGCATGTTTGGTATCGCTGGACTCTACAAGGATTCAGGATCTAAAAAGGTGACTCCCGTGAAAATAAGTCAACCACACCTAAAGTTATAAGCATGCGAATATTTGATTTTACCACTAGGTGGCACTGGCTCGAAACTTCCCAGGCTCCTTCAGGACGTGCTGATGACCCATACCAAGTTTTGTAATGATAGGTCAATGCATTCGTGAAATATAGCATTTTCTATCATAATACTCTATTGACGTCAATGGCAATTTCATATTTTGTTCAATTTTAGTGCCACAAAGAGGTACAATCCCACCAAATTTTTTGTGTGTGCTTAGAGCGTGCTCGTACATGTGTGCCAAATTTGATGAAAATATCTCATTTTGTTTTGGAGTTATAGATATTTTTTATATGTGAAGTGAAAAAATGACCAATGGCTGACTTTGTGTGCATTTTTTAGCCTCTTACTATCAAAATTTTGGCTATTGGGCATTACCGTTTAGCCAGCACACTATGTTTCTGAATCTCCAATGCCGGTTTCGTGTCGATCGGAGTAACGGTTTCTGAGATATTGGCAAATGTTTTTAAGCGCTAAAATGCACTGTTGCACAAACCATAAGGCAAAACCTGGCATGTTTGGTATCGCTGGACTCTACAAGGATTCAGGATCTAAAAAGGTGACTCCCGTGAAAATAAGTCAACCACCCCTAAAGTTATAAGCATGCGAATATTTGATTTTACCACTAGGTGGCACTGGCTCGAAACTTCCCAGGCTCCTTCAGGACGTGCTGATGACCCATACCAAGTTTTGTAATGATAGGTCAATGCATTCGTGAAATATAGCATTTTCTATCATAATACTATTGAAGTCAATGGCACTTTCATGTTTTGTTCAATTTTAGCGCCCCCTAGAGGCACAATCCCACCAAAAATTTTGTTTGTGCTTAGAGTGTGCCCATTCATACGATGAAAAATCTCATTTTGTTTTGGAGTTATAGATATTTTTCTATATGAGAAGAGAAAAAATGACTGATGGTTGATTTTGTTTGCATTTTTTTGCCACTTGCTATCAAAATTTTGGCAATTGGGCATTAGAGTACAGCTGGCACACTATGTTTCCGAATCTCCTACGCTGGTTTGGTGTCGATTGGAGTAACGCTTTCTACAAGATTGACAAATTTTTTTTAAGCACTAAAATGTAATGCTGCATGTTACCCTAGCATGTTTGGTATCGTTGGACTCGGCAAGGATTCAGGAGTCTAAAAAGGTAACTCGTGTGAAAATAAGTCAACCAGACCTAAAGTTAAGCATGTGAGTATTTGATTTTACCACTAGGTGGCGCTGGCTCGAAATTTGCCAGGCTCCTTCAGGGCATCGTGCTGATGACCCATGCAGAGTTTTTAATATACGTCAATGTGTTTGTAAAATATAGCATTTTACTACAAAATTCAAAATGGCTGACTCTAAAGGGACCAGTTTTGTGAATTTTGGCAAAACCATTGAGACGTTATAAGCAAAAAAAAAAAAAAGGTAATTTTTCATATCTCCTGACCAGTAGGTGGCACAGCACCAAACACGGCGGATAGCTTTAGTTCATGCTTGTTTTAACACACACCAAGTTTGGTCCCAATACGCCAAATTGTTGCAGAGATGTAGCCTCACATCCATTTTTGCGTGCTTTTCGTCGAATTAGTTCACGTGTTATTCGAGAACGGTTTGACTAATCAACATGAATTCCATAACTTTTTGCCAGCATGGTCTAAACATGAGCTGAGCCAATTTTGGTGAAAATCTGAGAAACTGTCTAGGACGAGTTTGAAAAGACAGGTTTTACGAACTATTAAAAATAGAAAAAAAAAATGACCCAAAGAATCAGATTAAAAAACAATTTGATTTTGTGCCTTATGGTTCAAAAGTTATTAGCATAAAGAAAGTGAAACTTTGGACAAGTGGTGGCGCTAGAGTGTTTGAGTTAGAGACTCCAACTTGCTATGGTTAATGTTGAGACGGTTCTCTATCTGTGTGCCAAATTTTACAAGTTTCCCGCAAGCGGTTCTATAGGCTGCCATAGACTCGAGCGGAAGAAACGAAAGAACAAAAACTCACTTAATTTGGACTTTTCTGAAAAGAAGAATATAATTTTTACTTGATTTAAGAATTTTTAGATATTTTGGCTCGAAACAAGACAAACACTCTAAGTAAGAAAAGCATTTTTTGCAGTGTGCATAGCAAATCAGCATATAAGAATGAATTCTGAAAGATCATGTGACTGAAGACTGAAATAATTATGCTGAAAATTCAGCTTTGACCACAGGAATATATTATATTTAAAAAAATATTAAACATAGTAATCTGATGTTTTAAACTGTAACAATATATGTGACCCTGGACCACAAAACCAGTCATAAGGTTAAATTTTACAAAACTGATATATATAAATCATTTGAAAGTTCAATAAATAAGCTTTCTATTGATGTATGGTTTGTTAGGATAGGACAATATTTGGCCGAGATACATCTATTTGAAAATCTGAAATCTAAGGGTGCAAAAAATACTGAGAAAATCACCTTTAAAGTTGTCCAAATTAAGTTCTTAGCAATGCATATTACTAATCAAAAATGAAGTTTTGATAGGTTTACAGTAGGAATTTTACAAAAAATCTTCATGGAACATGATCTTTACTTAATTTCCTAATGATTTTTGACATAAAAGAAAAATCAATCATTTTGACCCATGCAATGTATTTTTGGCTATTGCTACAAATATACCCCAGCGACTTAAGACTGGTTTTGTGGTCCAGGGTCACATATTACTATTTTACTGTATTTTTAATCAAATAAATGCAAAATCATAGCATCAAAAAAAAAATCTAACTTTTAAACAGAAGTGAATATCACATTTATGTAATATACAGAAACATTTCCATTTATCCTGGCTCTAAAAAGTCACTGAAAAGCCATTCAAAAGAACTATTTCTGATTTATAGCTATTCGGAAATTAGCTCATCATTTGGCTACAAATTGCTGAGGGACCAGACCATCTTTTTCCAGACCATTCTTCATGAAAAGTATTAAAGAACTATTAATAGAACCATTTAGGAATCACTGAGAGGAATCAGAGCAGAAATAATTCCCTCATCATAGGAAGTTTTGCACAGGCAAGCACCACTCACATCATTGACAATTCAAGTCCAATTATAATTAGCTTTATATTAAAGAATAGAAAGTTATTGCATATCCACATTTGTGACCCTGGACCACAAAGCCAGTTTTAAGTAGCATAGCTATATTTGTAGCAACAGCTACAAATGTGACCCTGGACCATAAAACCTTAAGTCTTAAGTCGCTGGGGTATATTTGTAGCAATAGCCAAAAATACATTGTATGGGTCAAAATTATTGATTTTTCTTTTATGCCAAAAATCATTAGGGAATTAAGTAAAGATCATGTTCCATGAAGATATTTTGTAAAATTCCTACTATAAATATATCAAAATGTAATTTTTGATTAGTAATATGCATTGCTAAGAAGTTAATTTGGACAACTTTAAAGGTGATTTTCTCAGTATTTTGATTTTTTTGCACCCTCAGATTCCAGATTTTCAAATAGATGTATCTCGGCCAAATATTGTCCTATCCTAACAAACTATATATCAATAGAAAGCTTATTTATTTAGCTCTCGTATGATGTATACATCTCAGTTTTGAAAAATTTAACCTTATGACTGGTTTTGTGGTCCAGGGTCACAAATTATTGATTTTTCTTTTATGCCAAAAATCATTAGGATATTAAGTAAAGATCATGTTCTGTGAATATATTTTGTAAATTTTCTACCAAAACTTTTATCAAACTCACTTCTGTTCTGATTAATAAAATGAATGGCTAAGAACTTCATTTGGACAACTTTTAAGGCGATTTTCTCAATATTTGGATTTTTTTGCACCCTCAGATTCCAGATTTTCAAATAGTTGTATACTAGTTCAAATACTCTGCCAAATGTTGTCCAAGCCTAACAAACAATACATCAATGGAAAGCTTGTTTATTCAGCTTTATTTATTAAAAAATGACCAGGGTCACATTTAAAGAATATGTCAAGCGTGTGTGTGTGTGTGTGTGTGTGTGTGTGTGTGTGTGTGTGTGTGTGTGTGTGTGTGTGTGTGTGTGTGTGTGTGTGTAAACTCACAGTAAAGCTGTTGTTAACGTTCTTAGTGCTTGATTCTGCTACGCTGGCGTCCGTCAAATCCACTTCATCAAAAATAATTGACTGAAAACAAATAAATCACAAATCAATAACTCAGTGACATTTCATCTGTATCTGTGTGCAATTCTACACATTCTAATATTAGAGTATAACACAAATATAATAATATATTTTTTTTAAAATATATACAGTTGAGGTCAAAAGTTTACATACACCTTGCAGAATCTGCAAAATGTAAATTATTTAAGCAAAATAAGAGGGATCATACAAAATGCATGTTATTTTTTATTTAGTGCTGACCTGAATAAGATATTTCACATAAAAGACAAATGTAATACCTGAATTTATAAAAATTACTCAGTTCAAAAGTTTACATACACTTGATTCTTAATACTGTGTTGTTACCTGAATGATCCACAGCTGTTTTTGTTTAGTGATAGTTGTTCATGAGTCCCTTGTTTGTCCTGAACAGTTAAACTGCTTGCTGTTCTTCAGAAAAATCCGTCAGGTCCCACACATTCTTTGGTTTTCCAGCATTTTTGTGTATTTGAACCCTTTCCAGCAATGACTGTATGATTTAGAGATCCATCTTTTCACACTGAGGACAACTGAGGGACTCATATGCAACTATTACAGAAGGTTCAAACACTCACTGATGCTCCAGAAGGAAAAAACATGCATTAAGAGCTAGGGAGTAAAAACATTTGGAATTTAAAGATCAGGGTAAATTTAATTTATTTTGTCTTCTGGGAAACATGCAAGTTTTTCTGTAGCTTCTGAAGGGCAATACTAAATGAAAAAATATGATATTTAGGCAAAATAAAAATAAAAAGTACACATCTTCATTCTGTTCAAAAGTTTTCACCCCCCGGCTCTTAATGCATGGTTTTTCCTTCTGGAGCATCAGTGAGTGTTTGAACCTTCTGTAATAGTTGCATATGAGTCCCTCAGTTGTCCTCAGTGTGAAAAGATGAATCTCAAAATCAAACAGTCATTGTTGGATAGGGTTCAAATACAAAAAAATGCTGGAAAAGCTAAGAATTTGTGGGACCTGAAGGATTTTTCCTAAGAACAGCAGGCAGTTTAACTGTTCAGGACAAACAAGGGACTTATAAACAACTATCACTAAACAAAAAAAGAAAAACAGCTGTGGATCATTCAGGTAACAACACAGCAACTCTTTTAGATTTAGAGTTTTTTTATGGTATGCTTTTACACAGCTACTTAAAATAGTGTGTGTGTGTGTGTGTGTGTGTGTGTGTGTGTGTGTGTGTGTGTGTGTGTGTGTGTGTGTGTGTGTGTGTTTGGACAGACCTTGGCCGTCTGAGCGTAGTACAGTGTTCTTCCCCGCAGTTTAAAGTAACGTCTCTTCCAGCGCTGAAAATTTGTCTGTTTCATCAACTTTCCCTCTTTTAAAATCGTCTAGAAAAAGCAAGAGAGAGAGAAGTATGTGAAAATTCCTTTCGTTGCAGTCAACCTCGTTCATTTACGTAATAAATGGCATCATCATCCTCCTCGAGCGGCTCTTCACACATCATTACATCTCCCACAAACCTTTAATGGAATGATATTTTTACACCAAGAAACCACACAACTTCAGTCCAACCTCACACACACACACACACACACACACACACACACACACACACACACACACACACACGTTGGGTTTACATGTTTTATGGGGACATTCCATAGGCGTAATGGTTTTTATACTGTACAAACCGTACTTTCTATGGCCCTACACCTACCCTACACCTAAACCTAGCCCTCACAGGAGATTGTGCACACTTTTACTTCAAAAAAACTCATTGTGCATGATTTATAAGCCTGTTTCCTCATGGGGACCTGAGAAATCTACTGGTATTCCTATCCTTGTGGGGACATTTGGTCCCCACAACGTGATGAATACCAGGTACACACACACACACACACACACACACACACACACACACACACACACACACACACACTGCAGTTCCACATGAGACCTAAAGGGAGCAGCAGAGCTCAACACATTTCACTCTGACATCTGATTTCTCATTTGCAAGCCTAACTATTTACATTGTTCACATTTAAGATTGATTCCTGCAGAGAGTTACTGCTCTAGGCATGTGTGTTGTGTTACTACCATTTTCACCCGCTAGACAAGAAAAGTGAAAAAAAAAAAATCCCACAGACGCATATCGAAAGAGGGTCTAACCATAAAAAGGTAGTTTTCATTCAGTCTCATCATGTATTACACAATCTGAAACAACAGCACTGTACAACAGCAGACACACAACGTTTTGGATGAGCATGATTTTTAATGCTTTTTAAAGGAGACTTTTCTGCTCATCGAGGCTGCGTTTATTTGATTAAAAATACAGAAAACAAACTGTAATATTGTAAAATGTTTATGCAATTTAAAATAGAGGTTTTCTATTTTAATATACTTTAAAATATAATTTATTCCTGAGATGCAAAGCTGAATTCTCAGCATCATTACTCCAGTATTCAGTATCACATGATCCTATAGAAATCATTCTAATACGCTGATTTATTATCAGCGTTGGAAACCATGCTGATTTATGGATTTTTTTGGGAACCTGTTATAAATTTTTCAGGAATCTTTGGTTAATAAAACGTTAAAAAGAACAGCATTTATTTAAAATAGAAAATTTTGTAACAATAAACACCTCGTTTTATTCATCAAAGAATCCTTAAAAAAGTACCACAGGTATATATATAAAATATTAAGCAGTGCAACTATTTCTAACACTGATAATAAATCAGCATATTAGAATGATTTCTGAAGGATCGTGACACTGAAGACTGGAGTAATGGATGATGAAAATTTCAGCTTTGCAACACAGAAATAAATAACATTTTAAAGTATATTAAGATAAAAAAAACTGTTATTTTGAATTGCAGTAATATTACTTTTTCTGTATTTTTATTTTTATTTATTTTTTTCAAATAAATGGAACTTTTTTTTTTTTTACATTAAACATCTTACTGATCCCAAACTTTTGAGTGGCAGTCTACATCAGATATGAGATGCTGCAAAATTCAATTTGATTTCGTGCAGAAACAGGCTCATAAAGCATCAGATCTTTTAATAGTGAGGGAAAAAAAGCATGCAAACTTTTCATGCATACATTTGCAGCAACAATGCACAAAAAATGCACAAATGCAACTCCATCTGAATGCTTTACAATGCAATAAAACACACTGAACATCAGGTTGCGTGCAAGATTCAGAGCACAGTATGGTGTGTTTTGTTTAAATGCATTGCAATATCAGCATCACAAGCTAAAATACTGTCGTATATAAAAAATACTTTAAAATATAATTTATTCCTGTTATTCCAGCTTTGCATCACAGAAATAAATTCTACTTTAAAGTACATTAAACTAAAAAACTGTTATTTTGAATTGCAATAAAATTACTTTTTGTCTGTATTTTTAATCAAATAAATGGAACTTTGATGAGCATAAAAGGCTTTTTCTTTTAAAAAAAATCTTACTGATCCCAAACCTTTGAGTGGAAATGTACATGGGATATGAGGTGCTGCATAATTCAGACTTTACAAACAATTAAAAAAACAGAATTTAGTGCAGAGACAGGCTGATAATGCATCATATCTTTCAAACTCAAGATTGTTTTGCAGCTACAGTGAGAAAAGAAAGCATGCACACTTTTCATGCATACATTTGCAGCAAAAATGCACAAAAAAATGCATCATGCGAACACTTTACAAATCAACGAAACACACTGAACATCAGGTTGCATGCAGGATTTAGAGAACAGATGCTCAGTATGGTTTGTTTTATTTAAATGCATAGCAATATCAGCATCACAAGCTACTAAAGATTCAGCATTTAACAAAATTAGCACTTACAAAAAAGACCATTCTGCATATACAAATCCATAAAAGATCCTTTAAATGCACAATCCATCTTACAAAATAGGCATGCTCAATATGGACTACAAATGATTTCATATTATATTTTGAATTGCCATAATATTTCATGATGTTTTTCTTTATTTTTGATCAAATAAATGGAACTTTGAGCATAAGAGACTTTTAAAAAATCTTACTGATCTTAAACTTTTGAGTGACAGTGTACATCGGATATGGGATGCTGCAAAATTCAGACTTTTAAAACATTTAAAAAACAGAATTTAGTGGAGAAACAGGCTGATAAAGCGTCATAACTTTTAATAGTGAGAAAAAAAATCATGCAAACTTTTCATGCATACAATAGCAAAAATACACAAAATTGCACAAATGCAACTCCATCTGAACGCTTTACAAATCAACGAAACTCACTGAACATCAAGTTTCGTGCAGGATTCAGAGCACATATGCTCGGTATGGTTTGTTTTATTTAAATGCATTGCAATATCAGTGTTAGAGTTATGCTGCTTAATATTTTTTTGGGAACCTGTCATACTTTTTTTTTTAATTCAGCTTTTCATCACAGAAATAAACTATATTTTAAAGCATATTAAAATAAAAAACTGTTATTTTGAATTGCAATAATATTAAATTAAATAAATGGAACTTTGATCAAAGGCTTTATTTTTTTTTTTTACATTAAAAATCTTACTGATCCCAAACTTTTGAGCAGCAGTGTACATCAGATATGAGATGCTGCAAAATTCAGACATTAAAAACATTTAAAAAACTGAATTTAGTGGAGAAACAGGCTGATAAAGCATCATATCTTTTAACAGTGAGAAAAAACTTTTCATGCATACATTTGCAGCAAAAATACACAAAATTGCACAAATGAAACTCCATCTGAACGCTTTACAAATCAACGAAACTCACTGAACATCAAGTTTCATGCAGGATTCAGAGCACATATGCTCAGTATGGTTTGTTTTGTTTAAATGCATT
>NC_133374.1:3624324-3703803 GCF_049309525.1 Garra rufa
CCTTTAAGAAACGAACGACCAAGTCGTTCCTTCCCACAGATTGACCGTTTACAAGGTCATGGAATACCGCTATAGCTGCAACATAGACCTTGAGCGTGGAAGGGGATCTCCCCTTATCCAACAGCTCTTGCAAGAAGGACAATATCACAGATATGTCACATAAAATTGGGTCCGTACCGCGGGTGGAACACCAGGCAGAAAAGACAGACCACTTGAGATCGTAGAGCCGCCTCATAGAGGGTGCTCTAGCTTGTGAAATAGTACTCAAAACCGACTCAGGGAGACTTAAAGGCTCCCGTCTAGAGCCCAAACGTGCAGCGCCCACAATTCCGGTTGGGGGTGCCAAATCGTTCTGTTCGCCTGTGTTAAGAGATCTCGTCTCAGTGGCACGGCCCATGGTGCTCTTGAGAGCAGCCTGGGAAGATCTGGAAACCAATGCTGGTTCTGCCAGAATGGAGCCACTAACAGGACTTTGAGTTTCTGTTCCCGCACTCGCCTGATGACCTGTGGCAGCAGAGCGATAGGAGGGAATGCGTATAACAGGAGATTGGGCCATTCTTGGGTCAATGCGTCCTGTTCCTTCGAAAAATAAATTGGGCAGTGATGATTGTCTTTTGAGGCGAAAAGATCTACTCGCGCCCTGCCAAAGACAGCCCATATTTGCTGAACCGTGTGAGGGTGAAGCGTCCATTCGTCTGAGGAGACGTTGCTCCGAGACAACATGTCTGCTCCCTGGTTCAGTTTGCCTGGCACATGCGTCGCTCTTAGAGAGCGGAAGTGCAGCTGAGCCCATTTCAGGAGACGTTCTACCATCGTAAATAGACGTCTCGACGAGAGGCCCCCTTGGTGATTTATGAAGGACACCACTGTCATGCTGTCCGAACGGACTAAGACATGGTGACCCTTCAGCGCAGGTAGAAGGGTGTGAAGGCCTAAACACACTGCTAGCATTTCCAAGCAGTTGATGTGAAGGCGACTCTCCGCTTTCGACCATAGGCCGAAAGCAGGCTGGCCGTCGCACAGCGCCCCCCAACCTAAGTTGGAGGCGTCTGTCGAGACCGCTTTCCTTCTGACCACCAAGTCCAGGGGAACGCCCTGTTCCATCCATTGAGCGCACCTCCAAGGAGCCAGGGCTGCTATACAGGCCCGATCTACCTTGATGCGCTGGCGTCCCAAACGCCACGCTTGAGGAGGAACCTTTGGTTTCAACCAGAACTGCAGGGGGCGCATTTGAAGTAGACCCAACTGAAGTACTGGAGATGCTGAGGCCATAAGGCCGAGCATCTTCTGAAAAACCTTGAGAGGGCGAAGGGCTCCTATTTTGAAGGAAGCCGCGAGCCTGCGAATGGCTTGGGCTCTCTGCGGCGCAACTGCTGCCTTCATTTGACATGAGTCGAAAACTGCTCCCAGGAACGCAATGCGTTGGCTGGGAGACAGCACGCTCTTGGCAAAATTGACCTTGAGTCCTAGGCACTCTAAGTGGCTGAGGATTAAGGCTCTGTGGTGTGTTAGCTCGCTTTCTGACTGGGCTAGGATGAGCCAGTCGTCCAGATAGTTCAGGACGCGGATTCCCATCTGTCTCAGAGGGGAAAGTGCTGCGTCCATGCACTTTGTAAACGTGCGAGGGGCTAACGACAGTCCGAACGGAAGGACTGTATATTGATATGCCACTCCCTCGAAGGCGAATCTCAAGAATTGCCTGTGATGGGGGGCGATCTGAATGTGGAAGTATGCATCCTTCAGATCTAGTGAACAAAACCAGTCCCCTTTGCGTATCTGCGAGAGGATCTGTTTTAGTGTAAGCATTCTGAACGGCCGTCTCATGAGGGCGCGATTCAGCTGTCTGAGGTCGAGGATGGGGCGTAGACCGCCATCCTTCTTTGGAACGAGGAAGTAACGGCTGTAAAAACCTGACTCGCTCTGTGTTGGGGGGACCGTTTCCACGGCGCCCTTGGCCAACAGATTCTTTACCTCCAATCGCAAGACGTCTGCGTCTTTGCTGCGAACTGAGGTGGTGATCACACCATGAAAGCGAGGAGGTCTTCGAGCGAACTGGAGTACATAGCCTCGTTCTATTATACCCAAAACCCATTTTGACACTCCGGGGATGGCTTGCCATGCCGCGGATCGTGTCGCTAGGGGCTGCAATGGTTCGCACAGCTGTATGCTGTCTGAAAGCATTGGAAGAGGAAATTTGCTCTTTTCTTGAAAATGTTTGTTTTTTATTTTTTCCGCTATCACAGCGGTTTGCTGTAAGGGCGCTGATATAAAGGGCCCGTGAGTTACAGCTACATTTTTTACAAACATGAGTTCCCTTACACTCGGAACAGAACGGAGTGTAGAAGGGCTTAAAAGAGGCACTTTGGGGGCTGGTCCGGCTGCTGCGAGACTTGGCCCCTCCCTCTTCCTGCTGTTGAGATCAGGAAGACGCTGGCGGCGCCTGGTCCAGCACCACTCTTGGCCGAGGTCCCTGACGCTTAGGGAAGGGAAAGCGCTTGGCTGGGCGTGACCGAGGACGGAGCTCCGTCTGAGGCGCTGGTTGCGCAGCTGGGGGCGTGGCTTTCGCAGGCTGCTGAGTCGGCGCCGGCTTGGGGCGACTAGGAGCCGTTGCAGAGCTGGAGCGTTTGGGCAGGAAATGTCGCATAGCTTGGGACGATTTCTGCGCCGCGGTGAAGCGCTCCGCGAAACCCTCGACAGCTGGGCCGAACAGGCCGGTAGGCGAGATGGGGGAGTCAAGGAAGGCGACCTTATCCGCGTCCTTGATCTCCGTCAAGTTAAGCCACAAGTGGCGCTCCAGCACCACTAAACTGGCCATCAATCGCCCGATCGCCTGAGCCGTCATCTTCGTGGCGCGTAACGCCAAATCCGTAGCGCTACGTATCTCTCTGAGCGGGGAATCGTCCAGGTTCAACTCGTCCAGACCGCGGAGGAGCTTTGCTTGGTACACCTGGAGTACCGCCATAGAGTGAAGCGCTGAAGCTGCCTGTCCAGCAGACGAATACGCTCGTCCAGCGAGGGTAGAGGTCGTCCTGCACGGCTTAGACGGGTGTGACGCCCTCGCCTTCCAACCGATAGCGGTGGGCGGGCAAAGGTGCGCAGCAACTGACTCGTCCAGCGGGGGCAGCTTCTCGTAGCCCTTTTCCTCAGCGCCATCTACCGTGGTGAGGGCAGCAGAAGAGGAAGTATGAAGGCGGGCGGAGTATGGAGCACGCCAGGACTTAGATATTTCGTCGTGGACTTCGGGGAAGAATGGTGAAGCTCGCTGACGAGGGGCCTGGCGGCGCCCCGGCAGGAACCATTCATCCAGCCGGCTCCTAGATGGCTCCTCGGGGGGAGACCATTGAAGATCCAGCTCCTCAACAGCTTTAGATAGGACACGGAACAGTTCGGCGTCCATACCGGCGCTGGCGGCGCTGGATTGCGCAGACGGCAAGGGGGCGGGGTCATGGGAAGAGCCCGACAACTCCTCTGTGTCAGATGCGGCCAATGACATGCTGTCATCCTCGCATTCACTTCCTCCGAAGGAGACCAGATCGCTCGCAGCCGCAGAGGGACGCTGGTCAGGATGCAGGAAGAGAACTGGCGATTCCTCTCCGTGTGGTGAAGGCGAGGCACGCGGGGTCTGAGCCGGCGTGAGCTCGCCTGTCACCGCGCTCTTAGATCTCCTGCCCCGCTGCTTCTTCCTAGCAGGCTCTTGCGAGGAAGTAAGCGGGAGGGCGCGAGAAGCGGCGTCGCTCTCTGAAAAGAAAGCTAGCCGCGAGCGGAGGGAAGTGAGACTCATATTCCCGCAGTGGGAACATTCCGTCTCATTGAGCGCAGCCTCAGCGTGGGCGTGACCCAGGCACGAGACGCACTCAGCGTGAGTGTCAGCGGCGTGCAGAGGGGCTCTGCACGAGCGACAAAAACGCCGTGGCATTTGGAACAACGCCGTAGAAATTTGCTCTAATTTGCTCTTTTAGATATTCGCCGGATAGCAGCAGGGAATCAGCTCCGGAGCGTCAATCCGCCGAGCAGTGAAGATCCGCTGCGAGGCTCGTCAACGGCGAAGAAGAGGCTTGCTTGAGCGAAGTCTGCGTAGTCAGTCTCTGCGAAGATCAGAAGTCGTCGCTGAAGAAGAAGGATCTGAGTTCCCTATGGCGAAATGCTCGCTTATATAGCCAGATGCTCCGCCCCTTTTGGCGCGATCGGGCGCGAATCATCGCCATAGGTTTGTGCATCTCCGCTGCCGAGCCATTGGTTCGTTTCTTTAACACTGCACGAACCAATGGCCGTGCAGTTACACTGCGTTATTGAAATGCTTCAGTCTCAGGAGAAAAGGAGCTTTTCCCATAGCGTCTTTACAGACGCAGTACGAGTGAAAGTATCGAAAGGGAACTGCCTTTAAATATATGCACATAGTTAACATGTAATAATTTAAACTTAAACAATTATAAAATAGTCCAAAAGCTCAAAATTTGGCAAGTGCATGAAAAAACAGTAGTGTCTTCCCTACATGCTAAAATATTTTATGCAATATACTGAGACAAAAATTATGGGGACACTAAAATGTGACCTGAGAATGTGATACTGTGTGTTTCAGGTGCTGCGTTTGGCCGTTTGGTGGGTGAAAGTATGGCGGCGTGGTTTCCAGAGGGCATTAATACAGATGGAACCATCTATCCCATAGTTCCCGGTGGATACGCTGTTGTGGGTGAGAAACAAATGCTGTCGCACATGTGACGTGCTTCAACAGACATGTTCACACACACACACACACACACACACACACACACACACACACACACACACACACACACACACACACACACACACACACACACACACACACACACACACACACACACACACACACACGTTCATCACAGCTGATTACCTTTTATGGAAATTGCTTCAGTGTTGCCATAGTGACTTTGAGAGGCATTGATTTAGTTGTGTTGTGGCAGGTCATGGATTGTTTTCATTGTTAGTCTTTGATTATAAGCCACTGGATTTAATTTTGAAATAAAAATAACCACTTTTGAATGCTTATTATTTATTTATAACCTAATGGACAATATAGTGTAGGGTTTTGACCAGCAAATGCACTATAACAAATAGTTTTTCTTATAAACTCTGTATACACTACCACTCAAAAGTTTATGATTAGTAAGATTTGTTATGTTTTTTAAAGAAGTTCTTATGCTCATCAAAGCTGTTCATTTGATCAAAAATACAGAAAAAAAGTAATATTGTGAAATATTATTACGATGTAGAACAATGTTTTTCTATGTTAATATACATTAAAATTTAATTTATATCTGTAATCAAAGTTCAAAAATCATTCTAATATACTGATTTATTATCAGTGCTTAAAAATAGTGCTGCTTAATTTTTTTTGGAACCTGTGATACTTTTTTTAAGGATTCTTTGATCAATGAAAGGTTAAAAGGAACAGCATTTATTTAAAATAGAAAGATTTACTAACAATATACACTACTGTTCAGAGGTTTGGGGTACATTTTTATTCTTTCTTTTTTTGAAAGAAATGAACACTTTTATTCACCAAGGATGTGGTAAATTCATTAAAAAAATCGCATGGATTTACATTGTTAGAAAAGATTTATATTTTGAATAAATGCTGTTCTTTATAACTTGCTATTCATCAAAGAATCCTAGAAAAAAGTTTCACAGGTTCAAAAAAAATATTTGGCAGCACAACATTTGTTTCCAACATTGATAATTCTAATAATAAATCAGCATATTAGAATGATTTCTGAAGGACCGTGTGAAATTTAAGACCGGAGTAACAGCTGATGAAAATTCAGCTTTGCATCACAGAAATAAATTATATTTTAAAGTACATTAAAAAAAACAAAAAACAAAAAAAACATTATTTCATATTGTAATAACATTACTGTTTTTTTTTCTGTATTTTTGATCAAATAAATGCAGCCTTGATGAGCATTTGTTTATATCAATTTCTTTGAATTTTCCTAGTAGTTTGTGTTCAATTGGTATTTTGTTTTTTCTTTTAGTTTGTTAATTTAAAGTGAACCAATCTGAAGTGTTTTATTTTGTTTTGTTAAATCTGTTTCTCTGTAGGAGCGGCAGCGTTATCCGGAGCGGTCACACACACAGTTTCCACAGCCGTGATTGTGTTTGAGTTGACGGGTCAGATCAGTCACATTCTGCCCATCATGATCGCTGTGATTCTCGCCAACGCCGTCGCTCAGAGTCTTCAGCCGTCCATCTACGACTCCATAATCCGCATTAAGAAACTGCCTTACCTGCCTGAACTCGGCTGGGGCCACCATGAGTGAGTCTCTCTGTCTGTTTTTCCATTATTGCTTAATATAGTGAAGGGTTTAGAGAAGTGTAAGATTCTATATGGATATATAGATGTTATACATTTATAAAAAATATTGTAATTCTTTTGATATTTTTATGAATTTCTTGCATTTGATTAATTTGATAACTTAGTTTGATTATCTTTTTATTTATTTTGTTTTCACTCTATGTAGTTATTAATATTTGTCCTTCCAGGTTTACGTTTTTGTGTTTTTCTATCTCAGAACTGTCTGTTTTGAAGGATTCTGTAACAACTACAAAATATTGAAGTAGAAATGCACTTTTTTCCTCACTTTAAATCACGGTGACATTAAGTTTTACATTTTACAATTAAATTAAATTAAATTAAATTTAAATTAAATTAAATTAAATTAAATTAAATTAAATTAAATTAAATTAAATTAAATTAAATTAAATTAAATTTAGAAAACCTTACTTCAGCTATAAATGACAAAAAATGACAAAAAATAATGAATTGAAACAAAAAAATTACTAAATTTACAAAAAAAGACAAAATTCATGTTTAAGGTGTAACTTATTTAATATTTAAGTAATATTTGCCACTGTTAATTTTTTTACTCCTAAAATTAAATCTGCCAATCAAAAAACCCACTGGAAATGATTATAGATGTCTAAATCTGAAACTAAAACTAAAATATTTATTTTAAGCCATTAAAAAGCATTTTGTTACTTGAAATAAAATAAAATTAATTAATAACTAACTAACTAAAATAAAATAAAATATAGAAAACCTTTTATTTCAGCTAGCTGCCAAGGCAACAAAAAAACTTATAAATTAAAAAAAATATAAATTACAGAAAAATTACAAAAACTAATGAATTGAAACAAAAAAAGACTAAATTTACAAAAAAAAAAATACTTACTTCATGTTTAAGATTTGGCTGTGTAACTTATTTAATATCAAAGTAATATTTGCCATGGTTCATATATTTTTTTTAATTACTTTAATTACATCTACCAATCCCAAAATTCACTGGAAATTATTATAGATGTCTAAATCTGATACTTGAACTAAAAAATTAAAATTTAAGCCATTAAAAGCATGTTTGTAACTTAATATAAACAACAACAAAAAAATTTAAATATTGAAAGCTTCTTATTTCAGCTAACTGCCAAGGCAACAACAAAACAATATAAATGACAAAAACTAATGAATTGATACAAAAATGACTAAAGCAGAAAATATTAAAATAAAAACTGATTTAAAATATCAATTAAAAATATAATAGTGTCACAGTGATACTAAAATAACATAAATGGCTTAGATGCAGATTTACGTGTGAAATAAAGTAATTGGCAAATGTTATTTGAATGCAATTAAAATATAAAATAATTTAATATTTTATTGTTGCATTTAACTACATAAAGCAATTTAATCTATTTATTTGTTAATTTTCATTGAAAACTTTTTTACTTATTTTTATTAAGTGGCACTACAGACTAATGGCAAAATGTGCAACATGCACATCAATCTTAGTTTCTGAGGCGTTCAGATTTTCAGGGTTTCAAAGTATCAGATTTTGACACCTTGTGTGTGTGTGTGTTTATTTCTGTTTTGATTAAAGAGCAGAAAATTGGAGCAATGATGCAGAATGTACACACAAACACACACTGATATATTGCTCTGAATGATTGTGTGTTTCTGCCCTGGTGTCAAACTCATCTGAGGCATCTGAGAGATGCATTTATACCTGTCGAGAGAATTACATAACGGTGTGTGTGTGTGTGTGTGTGTGTGTGTGTGTGTGTGTGTGGGAAGCAAGATTTTTGCTGAGTTCGATTCTGCAGAAAACTCACTTATCAGCAGGATGAACACACACACACTCATTGACATTCACCACTTTGTATCTCTTCCCCTCGCTCTCTCTCTGTGTTCATCTTTCTTTTCAGTGTGTTTTATTGGCTCGTCTGTTTTCCACCCAATGATGCCAAAATATCAGTCAATACAGGAATAAAATATGTCTTGTATGCCAACAAAAAAGTGTCACTGTAAAAAAACGAAGGATAAATTTGCATCTCAATCGCATCTCTTTCTGCAGGAAGTATAATATTCGTGTGGAGGACATCATGGTCCGAGATGTTCGTTATATCACGCTGAACTCCACTTACAGAGACCTTCATGAGATCCTCCTGATAGGAAACCTCAAAACGGTGGCGCTGGTGGAGTCTGCAGGTACAAACACACATGCATGCATACATTGGTGGTTTGTTTAGATTGCACCAGACTTTTTAAGTGCAAAAGAAAAAATCACATATTGATATACTTAAATACAGTAAAAATTGTGAAATATTATTAGAAGGCAAAATAGCTGTTTTCTCTGTGAATACCTGTTGAAATGTAATTTATTTCTGTGATCAAAGCTGCATTTTCAGCATCATTACTCCAGTCTTCAGTATCATTCAGTATTTTATTTTTCAGGATTCATGGATGAATAGAAAGTTCAAAAGAACAGCATTTATTTCAAATTAAAATCTTTTGTAACATTTAAATATGCTTTAAATAATTTTTTATATTTAAAAAATAATAATTTTTTAAAATGTCATTTGTTTTAGATATATATTTAAATAATAATTATTTTTTTAAATCATTATTTTTCCAACATTTTTTTTTAAGTAAAAAAGATTGCATTCTACAAAAAAAAAAAAAAAAATCACATACCGATATAATGAAATACAGTAAAAATTGGGAAATATTTTTAGAAGTTAAAATAGCTGTTTTCTGCGTGAATATCTGTTGAAATGTAATTTATTTTGGTGATCAAAGCTGTATTTTCAGCATCATTACTCCAGTCTTCAGTATCATTCAGTATTTTATTTTTCAGGATTCATGGATGAATAGAAAGTTCAAAAGAACAGCATTTATTTCAAATTAAAATCTTTTGTAACATTTAAATATGCTTTAAATAATTTCGAATATTTTTCAAAATGATTTTTAATATCTAATTTATATTTATATTTAAATGTATTTGTTATAAATATTTTTCATTATTTTTCCAAAAACTTTTTACGTACAAATGATTGCATTCTAAATGACAAGATAGGAAAAAAAAAATATTTTTTTCATATTCTGTTTGATTGATTATTTGATTAAAAATACGGAAAAAATGTGAAATATTATTAGAATGTAAAACAGCTGTTTTTTATGTGAATATGTGTTAAAATCTCATTTATTTTGTGATCAAAGATAAATTTTCAGCATCATTACTCCAGTCTTCAGTGTCACATGATTCTTCAGAAATCATTCTAATATTCTGATTTGCTGCTCGACAAACATTTCTGATTATTATCAAAGTTGAAAACAGTTATGCAGCACAATATGTTTGTGGAAACTGTGATGTATTTTATTTTTCAGGATTCACAGATGAATAGAAAGTAAAAAAAAAATGCATTTATTTTAAATTGAATCTTTTGTAACATTTAAATATGCTGTAAATAATTTTTTATATTTTTCAAAATATATTTTTTATATTTTTCAAAATAGTTTTTAAATATGCAATTCATTTTAGATTTATATTTAAATAATTTAATAAAAAAAATCCAATTTTTTTTTTCAGGATTCACAAATGAATAGAAAATAAAAAAACAGCATTTATTTCAAATTGAAATCTTTTGTAACATTTAAATATGCTGTAAATAATTGTGAATATTTTTCAAAATAATTTTCAATATTTTTCAAAATGATTTTTTATATTTATCAAAATATTTGTTAAATATGCAATTCATTTTAGATTTATATTTAAATAATTTAACAAAAAAAAAATTCAGGATTCACAAATGAATAGAAAGTAAAAAAACAGCATTTATTTTAAATTGAAATCTTTTGTAGCATTTAAATATGCTGTAAATAATTGTGAATATTTTTCATAATAATTTTGAATATTTTTCAAAATAATTTTGAAAAAAAGAATTTAAATAATTTTGAATATTTTTCAAAATAGTTTTTAAATATGCAATTAATTTTAGATTTATATTTAAATAATTTAATAAAAAAAATCACATTTTTTTTCAGGATTCACAAATGAATAGAAAGTAAAAAAAAATGCATTTATTTTAAATTGAAATCTTTTGTAGCATTTAAATATGCTGTAAATAATTGTGAATATTTTTCATAATAATTTTGAAAAAAAGAATTTAAATAATTTTGAATATTTTTCAAAATAGTTTTTAAATATGCAATTCATTTTAGATTTATATTTAAATAATTTAATTTAAAAAAAAATCAAAAAATATTTTCAGGATTCACAAATGAATAGAAAGTTAAAAAAAACAGCATTTATTTCAAATTGAAATCTTTTGTAGCATTTAAATATGCTGTAAATAATTTTGAATATTTTTCAAAATAGTTTTTAAATATGCAATTCATTTTAGATTTATATTTAAATAATTTAATTTAAAAAAAAAAATCAAAAAATATTTTCAGGATTCACAAATGAATAGAAAGTTAAAAAAAACAGCATTTATTTCAAATTGAAATCTTTTGTAACATTTAAATATGCTGTAAATAATTTTGAATATTTTTCAAAATAGTTTTTAAATATGCAATTCGATTTATATTTATATTTATTATTTTTTTTTTTTTTTCATTATTTTTCCAGTATTATTTTTCAGGATTCACAGATGAATAGAAAGTTCAAAAGAACAGCATTGATTTAAAATTTAAATTTTGTAACATTCTGAAACTTTCTAAATGTCTTTACTGTCACTTTTGATGTATTTAAAGCGTCCTTGTTGACTAAAAGTCTGAATTTGTCTCTGGTGTAGAGTCGATGATCCTGCTGGGCTCCATTGAGCGCGCTCAGTTGCAGGCGATCCTGTCTCAGCATCTGGGTCGCGCGCGGCGGCTGGAGTTCATCCGCGAGCGAGCGGAGGCTGAGAGGAAGCGTGTGTCTGTGGTCAGCACTCCCAGCAGTGAGGAAGGGAGTCAAAAGGTCAACCTGGAGGTTCGCTTCCAGGTCAGAGAACAAACGTTTGCTTGGGTCTCTCATCTTATTTTTTCTACTGTTTTCTTTCTCAGTTTTTAAGACGCAGTTTTAAATGGTTGTGTGTAGATCTCCACAGAAGAGTCGTCTTTCACACCGACCCGTCCCATCTCCCCCAAACCACTGAAACCTGCGCTGAAGAGGACGTCTGTCGCTGAGAAAAACATTGAGATCCCGACAAGTAATATCACACACACGTTTGTTATCCATCTAATTGAGAGCATTGCATAGACTTCTGTTGTTTTTTAAATACAGATAGTTATAAATAGCTGATTCTAGCAGAAAACTTCATTCCTTGCAATTAAAAAAAATTATTTACTATTTTTGTTTTCTATATTTACTATTTTACTTTCCTTTATATTTTTTTTTTTTTTTTTTTTTTTTTTTTTTTTTTAGAAATGAGGACATATACAGAATTATTTTTTTGGTGATTTTTTGTTAGATTTACCTCACTTATTGGTACAAATTTGTCTCCAAATGTTTAAATAGCTGATTGTAGCAGGAAACGTTCTGCCTTTCAATTTAAAAAAAAGTATTTACTATTTTATTTATTATATTTATTATTTAATTGTATTGCTTTTACTTATTTTTGGTTTTTTTGTTTGTCAGTTTTTTTTCCGTTGGTGTTTTTTGTTAGGTGTACCTCACTTCTTGGTACAAATTAACTTTTTTCCCCCTTTATTTTAGTAAAAAAATATATTATAATATTTATATAATATAAATATTTCACACAATTAGATTTTGGGTGATTTTTTTTTTTTATATTATTTATTTTATTGTATTATTTTTACTTTCCTTTTTATTTTTATCTCTTTTTTGAACATTTTTTGTCTAATATTTCTCATTTTTGTGTTTTTTTTTTTCTTATATTTAAAAAAAAAATTAGAAAAGAGGATGTACACAGAATTAGTTTTTGGGTGTTTTTTTATTTTTGCTTTTTTTTTATATATTTTTAAATTTATTTGTACTTTTTATTATTATTTTTTCTCTCTCTTTTTTTGTCTTTTCCCCCTTATAGTTTAGTAACAAAAAAAAGCAAAATTTAAAATAATTCTGCATTGATAGGATCTTTTATATTATATTATATTAAATTATCTGATTGTATTCTTTAAGCGCTAAAAGATTTCAAAAATGAAAATAATTCTGCAATGATAATATATTCTATATTAAATGATATTATGTTATCTGTCTTCTTTAAGCATTTATGAATTATAACTATTAAAGATTTAAAATAATTCTGCATTAATAAGATCTTTTACATTATATGATGTTTTTGTCATCTTTAAGCTCTGAAAGATTTCCAAAATGAAACTAATTCTGCAATAATAAAATCTTTTATATTATATTGTATTACATTATATTACATTAAATGTCTTTCAGATCGAAAAGATTTCCAAAATTAAACTAATTCTGCATTAACAAGATCTTTTATATTATATTATATCATCGTCGTCTTTAAGCTCTAAAAGTCTTCCAAATTTAAACTAATTCTGCAATGATAAAATCTTTTTTGTTATATTATATTACATTATATTATATTGTTATCTAATTGTCTTCTTTAAGCTCTAAAATATTTCAAAAATTAAAATAATTCTGCATTAATAAGATTTTTTTTGTAATATATTATATTATCTGATTTAAATAGTGCAGTAATAATTTCATTTCATTTTATATTTATTTATTTTATATATTATATCCATCACTGGATTGCACAGAAGTGACATTTTTGTGCTCTGAAAGATTTCCAAAAATAAAATAATTCTGCATTAATAAGATTTTATATTATATGTGACCCTGGACCACAAAACCAGTCTTAAGTCGCTGGGGTATATTTGTAGCAATAGCCAAAAATACATTGCATGGGTCAAAATTATTGATTTTTCTTTTATGCCAAAAATCATTAGGAAATTAAGTAAAGATCATGTTCCATGAAGATTTTTTGTAAAATTCCTACTGTAAACCTATCAAAATGTAATTTTTGATTAGTGATATGCATTGCTAAGAACTTAATTTGGACAACTTTAAAGGTGTTTTTCTCAGTATTTTGATTTTTTGCACCCTCAGATTCCAGATTTTCAAATAGATGCATCTCGGCCAAATTGTGAGTGTTTTGTGTGTTTTCCAGGTCCTCATGATTCTGGCCTTGGCTTGAAGAATCTCTTATGTGCTCGACCTCAGACTGATGCACTGGAGGTGAGTCTTTCTCTCACAGACACAGTTTTATGTTCATATGAGGGTTATCATTTGAAGTTTTTTTTGGTGTATATGTTATGTTTTCCCTCCTTTCCCTTATAAAAGAATAATAACGTGCAGCACACAGTCGCTCCAGACTACAGGCCGCCCAAACGCGTCAGGATATCGGTCTTGGTAAGAGCCGTGATAAAACACGGGCTCGTCAAATCATCCGTCATCTTTTCATGAACGCCTTCCTCGTGCCTGCTCCTGACTTTTGAACCGCTAGAGTTTACTGTGAAGATTTGACCACATTCCAAGACAATATTGTTTTTTATTGTGGTAAACATTAAACTCGGTTTGAGTAAAGGTTCAAAGGTTTGTAATCTAGCAGGAACGTGGGAGGCGACCAAGCATGCGTAGCTGTCAATCATCAGCATGACATCAGAACTGGCCAATCAGTGTGCGCTGCATGAGAAGTGGGCGGAGCCAGTGAATGATTGTGTTCAATAACACTTGTCTTGCTCACTTCATGTAAACCTCAGTACTGCTGTAGAGTTTATATATTAAACTGATCATTCTGTCATCATTTCCTCACCCTCGTGTCACTTCAGTCCTGGCATGTATGGTTTTTTGCAGAGAAAGTCAATGAGGCCCAATGTGGTTTTCTCTTTTTCTAACGTCTTCATAATAGATCAAAGTGAATCAGAATCGCAATCAGAATTTATTTGAATCGCTAAATATTATATTTGCTTTGATTTGAATAGCTAAATATTAAATATGAATATTTGTTGATATAATAAAATAAATAAATCCATTATAAATTATTGCTAAATATAATGATTTTACTAAAATACTACCGTTGTTAGTTATTGTTGCAACTAACCTGCTCATTTAAAATGTGTAACTACATTAAATGTTTTTTTTCTAACTAAATGTTTTCCTTTTTTTATTTTTATTTTTTTTTATTTTAGAAATTTAGAAATAGTTTAGTACATATTTGCCCCTAAAATATGTTTAAGTAGTTGATTCTAGCAGAAATCTGCTTTGGTCGAATAGCTAAATAGTAAGTATTAATTAATGGTAATTCATATTTATAATTATTAATATAATAAAATAAATAAATACATTATACATTATTGCTAAATGTAGTGATATATGTCACTAAAATACTATTGTTGTTGTTGTAATTGTTGCAACTAACTTGCTCATTTAAAATGTGTAACAACATAAATGTTTTTATTTTCAAGCTAAATGTTTTATAGTTTTACAGTAGTAACAAAAATAGTGCTTAATAATGGTATTTCAATGCAAACCATGTTTATTAACTGCTTATTTCTACACTAGCAAGAAAGAAGTACACTTTTTAATAGATTAAACCTGATATATTATTTAGGCATGTTTTATTTAATTATAATAATGTATTTACTGTTTTTGTTTTATCTTTATTATTTTATTGTATTATTTTTTTACATTTCCTTTTCTTTTTTAACTTTTTCGAAATATTTTGACTTTTCTTGCAATTTCAACATTATTATCATAATTTCAACTTTATTCTCGAAACATTTCGAGTTTATTTTCATAATTTCAACTTCATTCTCCTAATTTTGACATTATTCGTGAAATATTTTAACTTTATTTTCTAAATATTTCGACTTTATTCTTGAAACTTCATTCTCAGAATTTCAACTTTATTCTCAAAATATTTTGACTTTATTCTTGTAATTTTAACTTTATTCTCGAAACATTTAGAATTTATTTTAATAATTTTAACTTCATTCTCGTAATTTTGACATTATTCTTCAAATATTTTAACTTTATTCTCGAAATATTTTGACTTTTCTTGCAATTTCAACATTATTATCATAATTTCAACTTCATTCTCCTAATTTTGACATTATTCGTGAAATATTTTAACTTTATTTTCTAAATATTTCGACTTTATTCTTGAAACTTCATTCTCAGAATTTCAACTTTATTCTCGAAACATTTAGAATTTATTTTAATAATTTTAACTTCATTCTCGTAATTTTGACATTATTCTCGAAATATTTAGAATTTATTTTAATAATTTTAACTTCATTCTCGTAATTTCGACTTTATTCTCGAAACATTTCAAGTTTATTTTCATAATTTCAACTTCATTCTCCTAATTTTGACATTATTCGTGAAATATTTTAACTTTATTTTCTAAATATTTCGACTTTATTCTTGAAACTTTATTCTCAGAATTTCAACTTTATTCTCAAAATATTTTGACTTTATTCTTGTAATTTTAACTTTATTCTCGAAACATTTAGAATTTATTTTAATAATTTTAACTTCATTCTCGTAATTTTGACATTATTCTTCAAATATTTTAACTTTATTCTCGAAATATTTTGACTTTTCTTGCAATTTCAACATTATTATCATAATTTCAACTTCATTCTCCTAATTTTGACATTATTCGTGAAATATTTTAACTTTATTTTCTAAATATTTCGACTTTATTCTTGAAACTTCATTCTCAGAATTTCAACTTTATTCTCGAAATATTTTGACTTTATTCTTGTATTTTCAACTTTATTCTCGAAACATTTAGAATTTATTTTAATAATTTTAACTTCATTCTCGTAATTTTGACATTATTCTTCAAATATTTTAACTTTATTCTCGAAATATTTTGACTTTTCTTGCAATTTCAACATTATTATCATAATTTCAACTTTATTCTCGAAACATTTCAAATTTATTTTCATAATTTCAACTTCATTCTCCTAATTTCGACATTGTTCTTCAAATATTTTAACTTTATTCTCGAAACATTTAGAATTTATTTTAATAATTTTAACTTCATTCTCGTAATTTTGACATTATTCTTCAAATATTTTAACTTTATTCTTGAAATATTTCGACTTTATTCTCAAAACTTTATTCTCGTAATTTCGACTTTATTCTCGAAACATTTCAAGTTTATTTTCATAATTTCAACTTCATTCTCCTAATTTTGACATTATTCGTGAAATATTTCGACTTTATTCTTGAAACTTCATTCTCAGAATTTCAACTTTATTCTCGAAATATTTTGACTTTATTCTTGTAATTTCAACTTTATTCTCGAAACATTTAGAATTTATTTTAATAATTTTAACTTCATTCTCGTAATTTTGACATTATTCTTCAAATATTTGAACTTTATTCTCGAAATATTTTGACTTTTCTTGCAATTTCAACATTATTATCATAATTTCAACTTTATTCTCGAAACATTTCAAGTTTATTTTCATAATTTCAACTTCATTCTCCTAATTTTGACATTATTCGTGAAATATTTTAACTTTATTTTCTAAATATTTCGAATTTATTCTTGAAACTTCATTCTCAGAATTTCAACTTTATTCTCGAAATATTTTGACTTTATTCTTGTAATTTCAACTTTATTCTCGAAACATTTAGAATTTATTTTAATAATTTTAACTTCATTCTCGTAATTTTGACATTATTCTTCAAATATTTTAACTTTATTCTTGAAATATTTCGACTTTATTCTCAAAACTTTATTCTCGTAATTTCGACTTTATTCTCGAAACATTTCAAATTTATTTTCATAATTTCAACTTCATTCTCCTAATTTCGACATTGTTCTTCAAATATTTTAACTTTATTCTCGAAACATTTAGAATTTATTTTAATAATTTTAACTTCATTCTCGTAATTTTGACATTATTCTTCAAATATTTTAACTTTATTCTTGAAATATTTCGACTTTATTCTCAAAACTTTATTCTCGTAATTTCGACTTTATTCTCGAAACTGTATTTCTCGTAGATTTGACTTTATTCTGGAAATTTTTTTTTGTAACTTTATTCTCATAATTTCAATTATGTATGTTTGTCAATATTAAAATAGAGAGAGCAGTGCAAAGCAACAGGAAAAATGAGCACGCCTTTCTAATCTTTCTACATCTTTCATGATTGTCAAACACACCTAACGGCCACAAACCCAGCCGTCAGACTCTTATGTCTATCAGCCGCACATCATTACGCCGTCTTTCTCAGGTAGAGGTGCAGTAAATGGTTTGAGCGCGGTGTGAGAGCGAGACCCGCAGGCCGTCTGTCTGCTCATTACATTACGCTCACATTTCTACAGAAAGCAGCACTAATGGATGGATGTTTTATTAATGCGCAGAGAGTGCTGCAAAGATTTATACGCCAATATCTGTGTGTGTGTGTGTGTGTGTGTGTGTGTGTGTGATATACTTGTGCAGAGAAAAGTGCAACTGCAGGCTGATTTCATCGATTAAATTTAGCATGAGAGAGATGAAGAGGGAGGAAGAGGAACTGGAATCGTTCGACTGCCAAAGCCGCGCTCAGAGCTATTGATCAGATGACACAACATATTAGCATTACAAATCACCAACACACACTCGTATATTACACTACAACCAAAACTGTATTCTCTATTCGCAGTCTATTTAGAGAGGGGTTTTGTATCCAAGCTTGTCATGTTATGTAATGTTACTGCAAAGCGCTTTTTCTGAGTGACAGCGAAGGAGTTTCACTGTGTGTGTGTGTGTGTGTTTGTGTGTGTGTGTGTGTGTGTGTGTGTGTGTGTGTGTGTGTGTTTCAGGAGGATCCAGACGCAGAGGATGACATGACTCTTGGCGAGGTGAGCACACTGCGGCTGTTATAGTGAAAAAAACCTTTCATAAACTACATTTACATGCACACCAATAATCAGATTGAAAATCTAAGATTACGAGATTAAGCATTTAAATTTTATCCTCAACATTTCAACGTTATTCTCTAAGCTTTCTTTTTTCGTAATTTCAACTTCATTCTCATAATTTCCACATCATACTTAAAACATTTTTTGACTATTCTCAAAACATTATTTTCGTAATTTAAACTACATTCTCATAATTTCGGCATTATTCTTCAAATAATTTAACTTTTATTCTCAAAACATTTCGACTTTATTCTCAAAACATTATTTTCGTAATTTAAACTACATTCTCATAATTTCCACATTATACTTAAAAAAATGTTTTTGACTTTCTTCTCAAAACTTTATTTTGGTAATTTAAACTTCATTCTCATAATTTCGCCATTATTCTTAAACTGTATAGGTATTCATAATTTAACTTTTATTCTCATAACATTTCGACTTTATTCTGAAAAAATTTCCACTTTATTCTCGTTTTTTCAGCATTATTAAACTATTCAATTTCAACTTTATTCTCAACTTTATTCTCATAATTTTGACTTTATTCTCAAAAAATTTCCACTTTATTCTCGTTTTTTCAGCATTATTAAATTATTCAATTTCAACTTTATTCTCAACTTTATTCTCGAAATTTTAATCTCATAATTTTGACTTTATTCTAAAAACATTTCGACTTTATTCTCAAAAAATTTCCACTTTATTCTCAAAAAATTTCGTGTTTATTCTCGAAACTTTATTCTTGAAACATTTCTACCTTATTCTCAACTTTATTCTTGTAAATTTAACTTTATTCTCGAAACATTATATTATGTATATATATAAAGTGTAGCGTTGTAAATGTACATTAATTTTAAAAGTATATATCTATTTTTAAAAATTGCTATATTTACAATGTTTATAGTGTGAAAAATAAAAAACAGCACAAATTCTCAAATTAAAAGTACAAATGAAAGAATACAGTATAACTGACTATAAATTAGAAGTATAAAATAGATGCAGGAAGGACTAGTAAATAAAGTGAATAAACCATTTCTGGCTGTGAATGCAGATTGAGGAGTGGGAGGAGCAACAGCTTGACGAGCAGGTCAACTTCAACGACTGCAAGATTGACCCCGCCCCCTTCCAGCTGGTGGAGCGCACTTCACTGCACAAGGTGAGAGAGAGAGTGTGTGTAAGTTTAGGATATATGTGAATATAAGCTCTGTTGAAATGTTATATTAAGGCTTCTGCACACACACACACACACACACACACACACACACACACACACACACACACACACACATTGCTGACGTCTGCATTTCCAAACTTACTTGTGGCAAAAGCACAGAAGTCTTCATTAAGACTCTGCAGTGGTACACACACACACACACACACACACACACACACACACACACACACACACACACACACACACACACACGTCTCCTGCCTGCAGCTGTGAATGTGCTTAATGCAGTCCATTCATCCTTCTCCCACACCTACACATTTCTACACTAGCATGCGCACTCATTATTTCTCTGTCCACACACACATTGATTTATGCATGTGTTTTGTGTGCATGCGTGTGGTCACAGTGTAGTTTAAAATGTATGCGTTTTCACTTTGCATTGTTAAAAAGTAACTTGAAAAATAACACTGTGAATGTTTTTGGTGCATGAAAGCACTACCACATTTTACACATTTAAGTATTATGCCATTTATTTAATTTTATTTATGTGTTTGCATCTCTCTGACAGACTCACACTATCTTCTCTCTGTTGGGTTTGGATCACGCTTATGTAACCAGCATCGGGAGACTTATTGGAGTCGTTTCACTCAGAGAGGTGAGAGTTCACCAATCACACTTTGAAGTTTCAGCTGAAAATATCATCTCATTTATATGCTGACCGAGGCTGCATTTATTTGCTCAAAAATACAGTAAAATTGTGAAATATTATTGCAATTTATTGCAAAATATCTGGTCAAATGTAATTGATCGCTGTGATCAAATCTGAATTTTTAGCATCAATACTTCAGTTACTGGAGTAATGATTACATCATTACTTTAGTGTCACATGATCTTTCCAAAAGCATTCTAATATGCTGATTTGTTGCTCAGCAAACATTTTTATGGAACTTATTCTCGCCACTAAATAAAAAATGTAATTGCAACTTTTTCACAACTTTTTCTCAGTTTTATTTCTCACTTTTTTTTGACAATTGTGACTTTTTTCTTGCAATTACAGTTTTTATGTTTTACAATTCTGGGCTTTTTTCTCAAATTTATGGTTTTCCTCACATTGCCTTTTTTATTGCCGATTATGACTTTCATTGCAATCATTACTTTTTTTCATGCAGTTTTGTATTTTTCTTTGCAATTATGACATTTCTTTAAGCAGTTTTCCTCTTGCAATTATTATTTTTATCACAATTATGAATTTTTGCAGTTTGAATTCTCGCAAACATTACTTTTTTCTTGCAATTATGACTTTTTTTCTTGCAATCATGCATTTTTCTTGCAGTTTTGAATTTTTCTTTGCAATTATGACTTTTCTTCCCACAAACTTGGCTTTTTTCTTGCAATTATGACTTATCGCAATCATGGCTTTTTCCTGCAATTATGACTTTTTTCTCACAATCATGCAGTTTTCTTGCAGTTTTGGATTTTTCTTTGCAGTTATGATTTCTTCTAGCAGTTTTCCTCTAGCAATTTAGATTTTTTTTTTTTCCACAATTATTACTTTTTTTTTGCAATTGACTTTTCTCATAAAAATGACTTTGTTCTTACATTTTGACTTTCGTTGCAATTATGACTCTTGCTTTTTCTCACAATTACAAATTTTTCCTCGCTGTTGACTTATGATTTTTTTTATATAGTTTTGACTTCTCTTTCCACAAACATGCCTTTCTTTCTTGCAATTAGACTTCTCACAAACATTACTTTTTTCTTGCAATTGACTTTTCTAATAAATATTTCTTTTTTCTTGCATTTATGACTTTTGTTGCAATTATGACTTCTCGCAGTTTTGTATTTTTTTCCTCACATTAAAGATTTTTTTTGTAATCATGACTTGTCTCATAAATGACTTTTTTCTTGCAATGACTTTTATCGCAATTATTTTTTTATTGTAATTACGACTTATCATAAATATTACTTTTTTTCTTGCAATTTAGAATTTTCTCACAAATATGACTTTTTCTCGCAATCATGACTTTTTCTCAGTTTTGAACTTGTCCTCACATTTGACTTTTTTTCTTGCAACTGATTTTTTTTTTCTCACAATTATGATTTTTTTCCTTGCAATTGACTTCTCATAATTGTTTTTTTACGCAGTTATGACTTCCCATAAACATGGCTTTTTTCTTGCAATTATGATTTTTCTCATAAATATGATTTTTTTTATTGCAATTATGACTTTTCTCATAAATTACCTTTTTTCTTGCAATTATTACTTTTATCACAGTTATTACTTTTTTCTCGTAATCATGTGTTTTTCTTGCAGTTGTGAATTTTTCTTTGCAATTGTTCATTTTTTGCAATGACCTTTTTTCTTTTTATAATTTCCTTTTTTTTAGGGCAAAAGTCAGAATTGTGAGATGCAAATTTGCTGAGAAGAAAAGTCTTATTGCATGTTTTAATTCACAGTTGGAAGATGCAAACTTGCAATTCTGAGAACAAAAGTTAGTGTTGTGAGATAGAAAGTCATAATTGCCTCTTTTTTTTTGTTAATTCCTTTGTGGAAACAAGCTTTGATACATTTATGATTATTATCAATATTGAAAACAATTGTATTGCTCAATATTTTGGTTGAAATCATGATACATTTGATATTTCAGGATTCTTTGATGAATAGAAAGTTCAAAAAAAGCTGCATTTATTTGAAACAGAAACATTTGTAACTTTCTAAATGTGTGATTGGTTTCATGTGTCTGTGCTGTGGTTTGTGCTGTAGCTGCGTAAAGCCATCGAGGGCTCGATGACGGTGAAGGGTGTGAAGGTTCGTCCGCCGCTGGCGAGTTTCAGAGACAGCGGCACCAGTGGCACCAGCAGCGAAAGCGAAGCCACTGAACTCCACAAACTGTGGGATCGTCACACCAGCCTCAGCATTCCCAGAGAACACCAACCCAACGCCTCCGACTCGGACGACAAGTCGCAGTGACCCGCGGCCCACGCACTGACTGTTTCACGCATCCAAAACTCCTCCGGCTCGCTGTCAGGTCTTCCCACACTAATTCACTTCCCCTTTTGGAGAATCAGGGACTCTCTGGACTTTGTCCTTTTTTCCATGTCTAGGCTCCTGGAGTGTGTGTATGTGTGTGTTTATATGTGTGTCTGTTGCAGAAAGAGACAGATCATTTGATTTTTTTTGACGTCGCTTCCTTTCATTCCCTCCTTCAATTTTTAAGAAATGTGATTCACAAGATCAGTGAATGCTTCATGTGGTGTCTCGTGTGTTTTATATTGGGGAGTTTATTGCTCATTATTTATTTTTCACAATAATACTCTTTTTACACAACTATTTTTTTTGACATTTTTCTTTTCTTTTTTCCTTTTTTTTTCTCACTATTCTGAATAATCTCTAAAATAATTTTTTCTTGCCAATTGTCTTTTCTCACTATTCAGATTTTTTTTTCCTTGCAATAATGCCTTTTTCTTATTATTGACATTCTCTCGCTTCTATTATGACTTTTCTCACAATTGACTTTTCTTCTTGGAATTGTCTTTTTTTTTTTTTTGCAATTATGACTTCATAGTAATTTTTTTTTCACGACTTTTCTTACAATTTAAGTTTTTTTGTTTTCACGCAATAAAGCTTTTTTCTTGCAATTACGACTTTTTTCGCAATTAAGTTTTTTTTGCAATTACAACTTTTTTCTCGCAAATCACAACTTTTTCTCGCAATTCCGACTTTTTTGCAATTCCGACTTTTTTCTCGCAATTACAACTTTTTTCTTGCAATTCTGACTTTTTTGTTGCAATTAAGACTTTATTCTCGCAATCGCAACTTTTCTCGCAATTAAGACTTTTTTTTGCAATTACAACTTTTTTCTTGCAATTCTGACTTTTGTCTTGCAGTTAAGACTTTTTTCGCAATCACAACTTTTTTCTCGCAATTAAGACTTTTTTTGCAATTCTGACTTTTTTCTTGCAGTTAAGACTTTTCGCAATTACAACTTTTTCCCTTGCAATTAAGACTTGTTTCTCGCAAGCACAACTTTTCTCGCAATTAAGACTTTTTTCGCAATTACAACTTTTTTCTCGCAACTATGACTTTTACGCAATTAAGACTTTTTTCTTGCAATTATGACTTTTTTTTTCACAATTATGACTTTTTTTTCGCAATTGCAATTTTTTTCTCGCAGCTATGGCGTTTTTAGCAATTATGACTTTTTATTACAATTATGACTTTTCTCTCAAAATTATGACTTTTCTTGCAGTTATGAATTTTTTTCAAGCAGTTATGATTTTTTCGTAATTATGACAATAATTATGACTTTTTTCGCAATTACGTCTTTTTTTATCGCAATTGACTTTTTCGCACTTACAAGTTTGTTTTTTTTTGCCAATTACGACTTTTTTTTCTCAAAGTTTTTCGCATTTTTGACTTTTCTGAAAATGTACTTTTTCTCACAATTATTACTTTTTTCAACCAATAATGGCATTTCTTGCAACTGTGACTTTTATCTCGCAGTTGTCTTTCTTCTTGCAATTCCACACTCTTCTGACTTTTTATCTTGCAGTTATTCTTTTTTTTCTTGCAATTATTACGTATTCGCTATTTACTTTTTTTCTTAATTTCTAACAATTCAGTTTCCCCTCACAGATCTTTACCTATAAGCCTTTACCTTTCATTCCATTTCTTCCCACCTCTTCATCTGTGTTTTTTCATTTTTTTATTTTGGCGAGTGGGCATTAGATTCCTCTCTATATAAAGCGATCTGTAGGCGGACGCAGGAGGTGGCAGAGAGAACAGAGCGATGGAGAGAATGAAACGGAGTGGGAGTGATTTTCTTTTCAAAACTCTTTCAGACCTTTTTTTTTTTTTTTTTTTTTGCTCTTGCTGAGTCTCCAACACGAGATTCCTGCGGCGTTTGAAGCCAAACCACTCGTATGTTATCTGGTCAATGTCAGATGAAGCCAATCTCGCCCACGCAGACTCTTATGTAAGGATGTGCACTTTTTATCGCTTTCTCTGTTGGAAAATGACACTAACGTGCCTTTTTGAACAATTCGGCACATTTGTTTTTATGCATGTTTGCACTGAGGACGTTCGGTGAAATCAGTCACTCAACATTTGAATTGACAATAGTCAAATTATGAACAAACTAATGGTGAGGTTTTGAGGGTTTAAACACGTTTGCTTTAAAGTAACCACTTGTTTTTTTATATTTTGGGAAATCAAACGTCAGTCCTTCCCACTGTTTCCATCGATCCAGGAGAATGTGATGCTCTTTTTTTTCTTTTTGGTTTAGCACTTGGGCGTAAAGCTGCAGGAAAACACACATCAAACAGTAAAATCTCTCTTTCTGTCTCTTTCTTTCTCAATTGTTAAAATCTTTGGCAGGAACTATGTGTTTTTAAAAATGTCTGTTATGACTAATGATGAATTTCACAAAACTTGTCAAGAACTCGTCTAGCTCATATTTAAACCATTTATTTTGAGCCATTTGAACATTTAGTCTTTTTAGCATTGTGGAAATTTTTTTTCAATCGATATTAAAATAATTATGAATGTTTTACCCATGTATATTTTCTGTATATATTATGTGTATTTTTTATTTTTTATATTTTCATTTTTTTTTTCTAATTTTCTTTTAAATTCTCGTTACAAAAAAGTAATTTAACACCATAGTAGTATTTTTTTTAATGAGAATATAAATGAAAATCATAATTGAAAATAATGAAAAATACAAAAACAACATCCAGCTGTTATACATAAATAATTTCAGTTTATCAATATAATGGTAATGAAAAAAAAAGTAGGATGCATTTATATTTATTAAATTTATTGCAAAATAAAAAATAAAAAACTTAAATGAAAATCATCACTGACAATAATGGAAAAATATAGCAAATATAACTATGGTGTATAAATACTTACATTTAAATAAAATAAATTAAATTGTATCAATATTATCTTTCTTCAGGCTAAATATTTTTTTTATTGTTTTCAAAGTAGATAAAAATAACAAACAACTACGGTGTATAAATATTTAAGTAAATCAGTATTTTTCATATTAAAAATCTCAACGGCCCTAAAAGTAGGATGCATTTTCTTATTTCTCTATTTTGACAATTGATATTTAAATAAAAAATAATAATAAATTAAATAAAACTACTTATTCACCATATAAGTGTATAAAAAAGTAAACTTTTATATACTTTGAATTAGTTTTTGTAATTAGAATTTAATGAAAATTGCAAAATAAATACAACAATAAATACTTAAGTAAATCAATGTTTGGTTTTGTTTTAATGTAAAAAAAATCTTAATGCTCCTACCAATAGTGTATTTCCTTGAGGCTAAATATTATTTTGTATATATATATTGATATAATATGACACAGATGTGCTTTTGCCAGGTTTTGTGAGATTCATCTGCAAACGTATTCATGCATTTCTTCGAACAACAGCCGAATAGAACAAAAAAAGGCAAATCCGAGAGTATTTTATTGACTGTTGTAAATGTTTGTTGTGATTTTTCTAAATGATGGTTTTAATTGGAACTGAATTGAGTTTATTTAATTCTGATTCTTAACTGACAGATTTGACCAATAAGCTTTAATCTGTTCGCCGCTGGAGAAAAGAGGCTTATTTTTGTTGATTCGTGTAGATTTACAGATCTTAATATATTTAAAATATCATATTAACTTAAGTATGTTCTTCTTTTTGGCATTTATGTGTTCTTTTATTTGTATTTCCATTTATTCCAAGTCGTTTTTGACTTTTTCGGACAATATCTGTGATGTTTTTTCTTTCTGTCGTTTTGAAACGTTGAGCGAACGTTGTGAGAACGTTTTAATTGCATCTCAGAGAATGTTTTGTGTTTTGTGTCCAAAAAACGGTGCCAGTATCATCTCCGAAATGACTTTATTAATACTGTAAGATACGGACCAAAAGAGCAAAATCATGATTGCTTTATTTAATACGTTGTGGTCCATTTCATTTCATGGATTTAGAATATGTTGTTCTGAGAATCATATTTATTAACAATCTTACATGTGATCAAAGTAGATCAACCGTGATTTTATTTTTGATATTGTTGTTTTTCAGTCATTGGAGGATAATGTATTTGTGCAATAACATTGTTTGTTTGTTTGTTCGTAACCAGAATTAAAACCATCTATGACTTAATATGGAGAGAACTGTCATTTTTAATGCATTTACTGAACTTTTTATGTATGAGAGGTATTTTCTACCAATTTTAAATAAATCAATTTAATTCTAAAAATGAAAACCAGATTAACAATTTCATTATAAAAAGTTAAATTAAATGATTTTATTTTAATTTGCATTTTCCGACAAATTGAAAAATAAAATGCAGTTGGTGATTTGACATTTAATTTTCGCAATCTCGAGTCAAAGCTACCAATCTTAAAATGAAAAGATAAACGTGAAAAAGAAAATGCAAATCCATTTTTTTTTTACAAAGCTTTTTATGTATGTAATATAATAGTGACACAATTCAAATCAAAATGTAAAGTTTTGTTTTATTGTCTTTTATTGCAGTTTTTATTTTGGTTTTCATTTTCAAAGTCAACTTGTATGCAAATTATATGTTAATAAGGGGGCGTGGTTTATTGTTTGAGCGATGTACAGAGGCCCATTCACACCACAGTTAAGTAAAAAGTCATTATTATGAGCTATTTAGTCATTAATATGTTTGTTTCTCATTACTTTGATGTACAAAATTATATTTTTTTACTTAACTGTGGTGGGAATGGGCCATAAGTCGCTCAAACTATATGCCCCGCCCACTGATTAACATAGAATTTGCATACAAGTTGACTTTGAAAATGAAAACTGAAATAAGAGACAATAAAACGAAAAATAAACTTTAGATTTTGATTTGAATTGTGTCACTATTGCGTGAGCATAAATAAACAGCTTTGAAAAAAACTTCTTTTTCACATCTACCTTTTCATTTTAAGATTAGCAGCTTTGACTCGAGATTGCAGTGAAAATTAGATGTCAAATCACCAAATGCATTTTATTTTTTCATTTGTCAGGGAAAATGGAAATTAAAATGAAATAATTTCATATTTTCAAATTCGGCACAAATTTTGCATATGGCTTTTTATAATGAAATTGTTCATCTGGTTTTCATTTTCAAAATGCATTACATATTTACATGTATATTCTGTATCACAATAACCCAAATGCATTATGATGGTTTAAAAAAATGTATATTTCTATTGGAAATCAAGACAAAAACACTAATAAGAAATAATTTTTGCAGTTTTGCAAAATCATCACCACAAGAAAGTGTTTGTGCAGAAAAATATCAACACTTACCTTAAGTTTATGAGGTAAAGTCTTTGTTTCTCAGGGTTTCAGACTTGTGCTCGTTAATTCCAAAGTTCCTTTTTAAATAGTCTTTGTTAATTCTAAATTGACTATTCTATCCTCCATTTTATTTTGCCCGCGTTGACTAACCGTCAAAATACCGGAAGTGCCGCATTTCACAAACAAGAACCCATGAAGCATTAGACTGTTTTCCAAGACTGCATTATATATTAAACCCATTTTAAAAATCATAATTAAGCATTATTGTGAATTCACAAACGCTACGATTTAGTTAAATAAATAAATAAATAAATGTGCGTTAATTATGCACGTACGTACGTGTTTACGTACGTGCGTCTCATAGCAGCTCCATTTACTTGGAAGGGCCAGTCCTGAGAAACATCGTGTATGCTGCTCCACAGGAACTGTCATTATTTTCATGTTTTGACCGTCTCAATCTCCATCTCTGCATGTTGTTGTGGGTTTGGATTTATTATAATATTCATCGGGGAACGCAACGTGCACCATTTCATCAGATCTGTAAGGTAAGTAATAATTTATAAACCGATCGCGATTTCAAAATAAAAGTTCAAACCCTCACTTTGAGTTTTGATGTCCACATATTCATTAAATTACTGTGACTATATCATTTCTATGGTTAAGATATTAAAGATTAAGTGGACATTTGATTTAAATGTTAAGTCAGTATTAAGGATTAGCGCGCCAGTAATATATAACTAGATAAAAAAAGTTTGTCAAGACAAAGTTGGCTTGAGAAAGCCGGACCAGAAAGTTTGAAAAGTTAGAAAAGTTTTATGTTTGAAAAGTTTTAATGTTTTACAGCATGATTAGCAAGTTAATAACATGTTGTTAGCATGATTAGCAAGTTAATAGCATGTGACTAGTACGTTTCTAGCATGATTAGCAAGTTGTTAGCATGATTAGCATGTCACTAGCATGTTATTAACATGATTAGCAAGTTAATAGCATGTGACTAGTACGTTTCTAGCATGATTAGCAAGTTGTTAGCATGATTAGCATGTCACTAGCATGTTATTAACATGATTAGCAAGTTAATAGCATGTGACTAGTACGTTTCTAGCATGATTAGCTAGTTGTTAGCATGATTAGCATGTCACTAGCATGTTATTAACATGATTAGCAAGTTAATAGCATGTGACTAGTATGTTTGTAGCATAATTAGCATGTCACTAGCAAGTTGTTAGCATGCTTTTAGCATGATTAGCAAGTTACTAGCACAATACTAACATGATTATCATATTGTTTAGCATACTTTTAATTTATTTCATTAAAATAAAATGTTCTTAAGCAAAATTGTAGATTTTTTTTTGGTGTGGAAAATTAGTCGTTTAGATTAATCGTTAGAATAATCAATATAAAAACAGTTAGTGGCAGCCCTATTTCAGACTGTAGATTTTAACATGAAAACTTTTATAATTGTACATAATGTTGACAATATTTGTCTGTTTTTCTCCTCCAAGGTTTCATAAACAGCATATGTTCTGGTGGTCCTTTTGTAATGCTGGTTTCTGATTGGTCGGCTTGTTTGGATCTGATTGGCTGTCGCTCAGGTAAGTAGGTTATAAAGCCCTGAGTGAGTTTCAGCTGAGAGTCATTTCATTCATACACGAATACAAATGAGAAACACCATCTGTTACAGAAATGCAGAAACCAGTTACTATATAATAATTATTTTTCAAAACTGTAAACAAAATCACATTTGTGACTCTGGAGCACAAAAACAGTCTTTTATTTGTATCAATAGCTAAAAATACATTGTATGGGTCAAAATGATCATTTTTTCTTTTATGCCAAAAACCATTAGGATATTAAGTAAAGATCATGTTCCATGAAGATATTTAGTGAATTTTCTAGTATAAATATATTAACTTAATTTTTTATTAGTAATATGCATAGTTAAGAACTTCATTTGGACAACTTAAAAAAAAAATTTTTTTTAACCAATTTTCTAGCAATTTCTAAGTGAAAATTGTTTCTATGCCAAATTTATTCAATAAATTTGACAAAATAGTGTACTTGAATACATGTATAATGTTTAAATTAATTTTTTTGTTAGTAATTTTGTCTCTAATATTTTTTTAAAATATGAGAAGAAAAATTCTGCAAGATAAAAAAAAAGATTAAAAAAATCGACTTAATTCAAAAATTTAACAAGATTATTTTTCTAACCCCACTGGAAAATATTTCCTTGTTTTAAGCAAAACACAAAAAATTCTCCTCTTTTTTTTATTCAGAAAATTCATAATATTGTAAGTCATTAATATATTAAATTGTATGAAACTCAAAATTGCCAAAAAATGAAAAACCTACATCTAAACATTCTTAAATGAAGATACAATAACATCAAGATATAAACCCTTGTTTTCTGAAAACAAAAGCATAAGGTCATAAGGGTCAATGTTTTTTAAATCAGATATTTAAAGAGTTGCATCTCAGCCAAATATTGTCCTATCATAACAAACCATACATCAATGGAAAGCTTATTTATTCAACTTTCGGTGATGAATAAATCTCAATTAAAGAAAAAAGACTCTTATGACTGGTTTTGTGGTCCAGTTTCACATTTAATATTACTTTTACAATTTCTTTGTAATTATTTGTGAAAGTATGTGTAATTTCGGAGTTAAAATTGTTACTATGCCAAATTAGTTTCAGTCGACCACAGAAAATAAATGTGACTATATAGTGTACTTGAATATATGAGTGATGTTTCAATTGTTTGGAAATCTGCTCTGCAAAAAAAAAAAATGATTTATAGTATAAGTATCTAACATTTATTTAAAAATTTGACAAGCAAAATGACCCACAATATTGTGTCTTGTTAAAACAACAAAATATGTTTTTTGGATTATTTTTATAACCATTCATAATATTGTAAGTCATTATTATATTAAATTGTGTGAATCTTAACATTGCCATAAATAAAAATCCTAAGATTCTTGAATGAATATACAAAAAAATTAGTAGAAAGAAAAACATTAAGATAGCCTTGTTTTCTGGAGAAAAAAAAAATCAAAATTAGATGCTTTTACTGTATTTTTAAAACAAGGAACAATGTTAATGGGATCAGAAAAATTAAATTTAAAGGAAAATTTTGATCATTTTTCTGACGACAATAGAATATTTGTTATAAAATAAGAGATAAAAACAACATAAATATCACTGAAAAGTTTTCAAACTAAATATCAAGTTTACTTGCATTAACTTTCACTTACAGATATAAAAAGTGATCGGTTCAAGAAAGTCATTTTGGCAGTGTGTATTTATTGCAATGCAATGTCATCATATTCTCCTCCATCATTCATGACAGTTACAATATTGCCAAAATGTTTACAGTCTTGAAATAAACAATACAAGATATAGTGAGATGGCATATAGAAAGACATATCAAAAATGGAAAAAATGAAAGGGACACTGTAAAAACAAAACAAAAAAGACAAAAAAATGTCAATAACTTCCAGAGAGTTGAGATCCCGGAAGGTCAGAGGTGAGTTTGAGAGTGGATGACTGAGATTTTCTGCGTCCGACGCTGATGATCAACATCATCTCTGCGGTCAGCGAGCTGCTCACGGATAACGGGTCCATGTCTGCCGGCAGCACAGACTTATGGGTAAACCGGCCTGCAACACTCCCATCAGCCGCCATCTGAAACCAAACACAGTAACGAGCGTCAGAGCTCAGAGAATAAATGTGTTTGTGATGAAACACTAGAGAATGGATACATAGAAACATACATATATATATACATACACATACATATACACACACACACACACACACACACACACATACATATATATATATATACACACATATACATATATACACACATACATATACACACACGTACGTACATATATATACAGTTTATATACATACACACGTGTGTGTATATATATATATATATATACATACACACACACACACATATATATACACAAATATACATATATACACACACACATACATATACACACACGTACGTACATATATATACAGTTTATATACATACACACGTGTATATATATATATATATATACACACACATATACATATACACACACACGTACGTACATATATATACAGTTTATATACATACACACGTGTATATGTATATATATACACACACACACACACACACATATACATATATACACACATACATATACACACACGTACGTACATATATATACAGTTTATATACATACACACGTGTATATATATATATACATACACACACACACACACACACACACACACACATATACACACATATACATATATACACACATACATATACACACACACGTACGTACATATATATACAGTTTATATACATACACACACACGTATATATATATATATATACACACATACACACACACATATATACATATATATATACACACACACACACACACGTGCGTATATATACACACACACACATATATATACAAATATACATATATTTACACACACACACGTACGTACATATATATACAGTTTATATACATACACACACGTGCGTATACACACACATATATATACACAAATATACTTACACACACACACACACACATATATATACAGTTTATATACATACACAAACACGTACATGAGCAATTCCACGCAAATGTCAATCTTACCATGAAAAAATAAAGTTTATACAAAAAGAACAAAACCCGGTTTAAGTTGTGCATTTAGGTCTGTATTTAGCTGCATCAACGTGCTTTAATAGAAATTTGAAGGAAATAGCTATTTTTTTCTACCACATATGATGGGTGCACCTATTGTAAAATTACAATTTCATTTGACTGTATTTCATGGTTTCAAATGAGAGATTAAAGACTGCCTATTTTTTTAATTTTATGTCAACAGTAAGTATTTTGTAGAAAGATGGAGGCCTGTATGAAAAGTAAATAAACTCACTTTGTCTAAACAGCAATGATTTTTGGATTTATAAGGGCTAGATTCATGACGTCAGGACGCTTCAGCGTTGTGTCACGTCCGTAACGTTTTAAAGATTAAGTTTATTTAATTTAGTAATTACTAATGCAATTAACTTGAAACTTTCTGTACAAAGCCAACTTATGGCCATGCTTATTATGATCAACAGCCCATCTCAATTCTTTGCTCTTATCAGCCATAATAATGCGTTACGGACGTGACCGTTACGGACGTGACTCTTACAGATGCTTCATATTAATTCATATGCATACTGGCACACACACAAGTTGATGATTGATAGCCTGTGTATTTCTATTATACTGTGACCTGTTTGAGTTTTTTTCTATCATAACATTTTAGAAATTAATTCATTCTAAAATTTCAGAAATTGCGTTCTCAACTAAAAATAGCGCGGAGATGGACTGCATTTACTGTGCAGAAATGCACAGGCGGACTAAAGGGAAAAAATCGTCAAAACTATTTGAAATGTCATATAATTTCCATTGTCAGTATTATCTTATTTAAACATTTTATGTATTTCAAATAACTTGTGTCGCTATCTGCGCTGCATTCATGCAGAGAGCAATATTTTGCGTGTTCTGCGCGCATGCTGCTGAGTGAGCAAGAGATGTGCTGTGGGGTTTCAACACTCATATTTGTCTAAATATTCTTTTCTTCATTACAAATCTTGTTTGGTTTTATTTTGTATCATTGCATGTTAAAAATAATTCACTATTTTATGCAGATGCAAAATGAAGATTAGGCTTTCCCATTTTATAAATATTTGTACAAAATATATTCAGCATATTTAATAACCTGTTTTGTATCTTTATTATTTAATGCATAAGCGATTTATTAAAACAAGTTTATGCTGCGACATATGCGTAATCTTGATTAACAGCAACTAATGATCAACGAATTGGAACGGCATCGGTCAATTAGATCATTTTAAAACGTCAAATATATCCTTCAATTTGCAGGTTATAACTCTGTTTGTCTCGGGTGTAGACTTGTGAAAATTTATTTTAATGTGGATCCCCACTAGCATTAACCTCATTTATTAATGATATTTAAGGGTTTGTGCGGAAAACTAATGCGCATGCATGACAGGGAGGTGCATGCGTGATCACTTTTTTTTCTGATAAAGCATTTTTTTCTGATAATGAAACATTCAGTTCGAACCTGATTTAACGTAAGCTTTTAATTTTATTATTTGTATTTTTTATTTTATTTTTTACAAATAAAGACAGACAGGATGCGCTTTCTGCCATCTCGGTCTGTCTCTGGCTGGAGCGTTTCTCAAAAAAGAGCCAGAACTCAGCCTGTCTCACATAGGCTACAAGAGATATGTCTAGCTTAAAATGTCTACTTTCAAACGAACCAATTAAAAACGAAATTAAACACTCTCCGTTTATGTAATATGAAGGCTTTATTTCTCTCTAAAGCCACATCCAGTATAGGCCTGTGGAGATGCGAGTCAGCACTGTGAATTTCATCTGGCAGCTCACAAGAAAACATTAGTTTATTAATAAAAACATTAAAATGTCTCATTTTTGTATACATTAATTAGTTAAATAATGGCCTAAATGAATGTTTATTACTTACTATAAGTTACTATTAGACGTCTCAGTTAAAGTTTTTAAAGCATTTTATACGCATTTCCATAGTCGGATAAATTCCGCTTTCAGAACGGTCACGTCCGTAACGGAGAGATGTCACGTCCGTAATGCTGATTTTTCCTCTGAAACATAAAAGCGAAAATTTAAACAAAACTGATGTTTTAGGTTTTGTAAATAGCCAACCCTTGTCAATTCGGCAGATATTGTTACTTCTGGTTTGTGCACTGTAAATCGCAGAAATTTTACAAAATATGTTGTCTCCCAGAAACTCGAGTCTTTTTTTTGTCACGTCTGTAACGTATGTGTATTTCCCTCATTTAAAATATAAAACAGGGTTTTAGACTGAAACTTTTCTGATGTCTGGACTCTATTTTAAGGGGTTTCAAAAATATAAAGAGATGGTTCAATATATTGGTAAAGAATAAAATTTATGAGGATTTATATTTCAGGTTTTGACCTTGAATGTCACGTCCGTAACGCTGGAATTGCTCACATATATATACATATATATATATATATATATATACACACAAGATTTAAACCACAAAAACTGTTAAACCACAAAAAAATATCTAATCAGATTTTTTTTTTTTTACTTAATTCAAAGAGTAAACATGATTATTTTTCTAACCTCACAGCAAAATATGCTTTTCTTGTTTTAAGCAAAAACACTCAATTTTTTAATACTATGCACTGGACATCATAACAGGGTTATTACACTTAACTAAAAAAAAAAAAAAAATGTATTAAAAATTAAATTATTTCAGCTAGTTGCATTTCTCATTAAACCTGATGCACTAAATAACTAAAACAGTAAAATGAGTAAAAGCTATACAAACTTATTTTAAATAACCAACAAATTGACAAAAACACAACATTATGTAAAATTGAGAAAAACTGTCCTGCTCCAAATAAGAAAAAAAAATCAAAGAAGAAAGTGACTAACCACACACTGAATCCAATACAAGCTCAAAGTCTAGCAAAAATGTTTATTTTATTCATATTATTTTATATTTTTAATCCACATGCACCCTGCACTTTCCATTGATGTATGGTTTATTAGGATAGGACAATATTGACACTATTTGAAAATCTGGAACCTGAGGGTGCACAATCGAAATATTGAGAAAATCGCCTTTAAAGTTGTCCAAATTAAGTTCTTAGCAATGCATATTACTAATTAAAAAATTAAGTTTTGATAAATTACGGTATGAAATTTACAAAATATTTTCATGGAACATGATATCCTAATGATTTTTGGCTATTGCTACAAATAAACCCCTGCTACTTATGACTGGTTTTGTGCTCCAAGTTCACATATATATCACACGTATACATACATGACATATTCTGCACAGTGAACATACTGCATACTGTGTTCCAAAAATAGCAGTCAGTATGCTGTACTAAATATATCTCATGAGCTCACACACACGCACCTTCTCAGCGTGAATAACCACACACTGATTATAGGCCAGCAGCACCACTTCATGAGGCTCGAACCCGCTCACATCTGCAGACAGGAAGTAGCTGTCCCCCATCGCTCTGACCACGCCCACACCAGAACTGCTGGGAGCTGAAACTGAGTCATAGATGAGAAATAAACACAAGCTTCATTTCCTGAGGCTCAGTGAGTTATAACTCAACAGGTTCATAATATAATCAGTTATATAATAATATAATATAATCACGTTTTATTGTAGTAATACTATATGTCATCCCGTAACAGACCAATTTTTGCAACAAAAAAAATAAAAAAATAAACTGCTCATAACTTAAATAAATATACTCTGTACAAACAAATAATAAGAAACACTAAAGAAAATTAAATTATTTCACTGCAGAATAGAAAACACAAACTGAAACTAAAATCTGACATTTCTGACCTTTAGATGCAAAGTCATCAATAATGGCATCATATGAGATATGCTCCCCTATTGAATGATTAATGCTGCTAAAAAAAAAAAAAAAAAAAAAAATAGAAACCTGCCCAAAAATAATAGAAAATGTAATGGATTTAATGGTTATAATGGGAATTGTATTGGTTTTAATGGTAAGTACAACAGTGTCTGCTGGTATATGATGGATTCTGTTGGTGGGTGGGATGGTAAATCCTATTGGAAAAGTGCCCAAAACACACTACAATAAGGAATTTTGTAATAGTTTCACTGGAAGAAGTTAATGGTTCATAATGGTATTTAATAGAAACCATTAGAATTTCTGTGATGGTTTGTATATTAGGCTTTTATTGTTTTGTTTTTTTTAACAAGGTAAACATAGCAAGCATCATAAGCAAGAAGGCTAACAAACCTAAGAGTTAACGTTATACCATTAATTAACACAATGACATGAATACCTTAATCATACAGAGAGAACATTGCTGCATACATTTATCTTTTGCCAGTTTCTCCTCATCTTCTTTTCTTTTTTCCTAAATTGGGCACCTGACAGCTTTGGCCTTTTTCTCTCCATCGCTGTGTTTACTTTGTAATCGACAATCAACAGATTTCCCATCCCCCAACACTGTCACTCACGACCAGACGTCAAGACTAAACCAATTAGTCTTTTTTTTAAATACCTATTTTATTAGCCATTTCACACAATTAAATAAATAAAAAAATGTGCAAATTATTGGTCTGTGTTTATAATATTTTGAATGAAATGTGCGTTATTTGTAAGAAAGTCAGGTGTCACTGACACAGTTTAGCCCCCCTCCTTGTCCGCTTCATTTGGGAGAGGTGAACTGTACTCTGTGCCAAATACTACGAGATTAAAGTCGAAATACTATGAGATTAAAGTCGAAATACTACAAGATTAAAGTCGAAATACTACGAGATTAAAGTCGAAATACTATGAGATTGAAGTGGAAATACTACCAGAATAAAGTCGAAATACTATGAGATTGAAGTGGAAATACTACCAGAATAAAGTCGAAATACTATGAGAATTAAGTCAAAATACTACCAGAAGAAAGTCGAATACTATGTGAACAAAGTCGAATACTATGTGAAGAAAGTCAAAATACTACCAGAATAAAGTCGAATACTATGAGAAGAAAGTCAAAATACTATGATATTAAAGTGGAAATACTATGAGATTAAAGCCGAAATACTATGAGATTAAAGTCAAAATACTACCAGAATAAAGTCGAATACTACGAGAAGAAAGTCGAAATACTACCAGAATAAAGTAGAATACTATGAGAAGAAAGTCAAAATACTACGAGAATAATGTCTTAATACTACGAGAAGAAAGTCGAAATACTACGAGATTAAAGTCAAAATACTGACAGAATAAAGTCGAATACTATGAGAATAAAGTTGAAATACTACCAGAATAAAGTCGAATACTATGAGAATAAAGTCGAAATACTACCAGAATAAAGTCGAATACTACGAGAAGAAAGTCGAAATACTACCAGAATAAAGTCGAATACTACGAGAAGAAAGTCGAAATACTACCAGAATAAAGTCGAATACTATGAGATTAAAGTCGAAATACTACGAGAATAATGACTAAATACTACGAGAAGAAAGTCAAAATACTATGATATTAAAGTCGAAATACTATGAGATTAAAGCCGAAATACTATGAGATTAAAGTCAAAATACTACCAGAATAAAGTCGAATACTACGAGAATAATGACTAAATACTACGAGAAGAAAGTCAAAATACTATGATATTAAAGTCGAAATACTATGAGATTAAAGCCGAAATACTATGAGATTAAAGTCAAAATACTACCAGAATAAAGTCGAATACTATGAGAATAAAGTCGAAATACTACCAGAATAAAGTCGAATACTACGAGAAGAAAGTCGAAATACTATGAGATTGAAGTGGAAATACTATGAGAAGAAAGTCAAAATACTACCAGAATAAAGTCGAACACTACAAGAAAAAAGTCGAAATACTACCAGAATAAAGTCGAACACTACGAGAAAAAAGTCTAATACTACCAGAATAAAGTCGAACACTACGAGAAGAAAGTCAAAATACTACCAGAATAAAGTCGAACACTACGAGAATAAAGTCGAATACTATGAGAATAAAGTCGAAATACTACCAGAATAAAGTCGAACACTACAAGAAAAAAGTCGAAATACTACCAGAATAAAGTCGAACACTACGAGAAAAAAGTCTAATACTACCAGAATAAAGTCGAACACTACGAGAAGAAAGTCAAAATACTACCAGAATAAAGTCGAATACTATGAGAAGAAAGTCGAAATACTACCAGAATAAAGTCGAATACTACGAGAAGAAAGTCGAAATACTATGAGATTGAAGTGGAAATACTATGAGAAGAAAGTCAAAATACTACCAGAATAAAGTCGAATACTACGAGAAGAAAGTCGAAATACTATGAGATTGAAGTGGAAATACTATGAGAAGAAAGTCAAAATACTACCAGAATAAAGTCGAACACTACAAGAAAAAAGTCGAAATACTACCAGAATAAAGTCGAACACTACGAGAAAAAAGTCTAATACTACCAGAATAAAGTCGAACACTACAAGAAAAAAGTCGAAATACTACCAGAAAAAAGTCGAAATACTACCAGAATAAAGTCGAATACTACGAGAAAAAAGTCTAATACTACCAGAATAAAGTCGAATACTACGAGAAGAAAGTCGAAATACTATGAGATTGAAGTGGAAATACTATGAGAAGAAAGTCAAAATATTACCAGAATAAAGTCGAACACTACGAGAAAAAAGTCTAATACTACCAGAATAAAGTCGAATACTACGAGAAGAAAGTCAAAATACTACCAGAATAAAGTCGAATACTATGAGAAGAAAGTCAAAATACTACCAGAATAAAGTCGAATATTACGAGAAGAAAGTCAAAATACTACCAGAATAAAGTCGAATACTACGAGAAGAAAGTCGAAATACTACAAGAATAAAGTCGAAATACTATGAGAATTAAGTCAAAATACTACCAGAATAAAGTCGAATACTATGAGATTGAAGTGGAAATACTACCAGAATAAAGTCGAATACTATGAGATTGAAGTGGAAATACTACCAGAATAAAGTCGAATACTATGAGATTGAAGTGGAAATACTACCAGAATAAAGTCGAATACTATGAGATTGAAGTGGAAATACTACCAGAATAAAGTCGAATACTATGTGAACAAAGTCGAATACTATGTGAAGAAAGTCAAAATACTACCAGAATAAAGTCGAATACTATGAGAAGAAAGTCAAAATACTATGATATTAAAGTGGAAATACTATGAGATTAAAGCCGAAATACTATGAGATTAAAGTCAAAATACTACCAGAATAAAGTCGAATACTACGAGAAGAAAGTCGAAATACTACCAGAATAAAGTAGAATACTATGAGAAGAAAGTCGAAATACTACGAGATTAAAGTCAAAATACTGACAGAATAAAGTCGAATACTATGAGAATAAAGTTGAAATACTACCAGAATAAAGTCGAATACTATGAGAATAAAGTCGAAATACTACCAGAATAAAGTCGAATACTACGAGAAGAAAGTCGAAATACTACCAGAATAAAGTCGAATACTACGAGAAGAAAGTCGAAATACTACCAGAATAAAGTCGAATACTATGAGATTAAAGTCGAAATACTACGAGAATAATGACTAAATACTACGAGAAGAAAGTCAAAATACTATGATATTAAAGTCGAAATACTATGAGATTAAAGCCGAAATACTATGAGATTAAAGTCAAAATACTACCAGAATAAAGTCGAATACTATGAGAATAAAGTCGAAATACTACCAGAATAAAGTCGAATACTACGAGAAGAAAGTCGAAATACTATGAGATTGAAGTGGAAATACTATGAGAAGAAAGTCAAAATACTACCAGAATAAAGTCGAACACTACAAGAAAAAAGTCGAAATACTACCAGAATAAAGTCGAACACTACGAGAAAAAAGTCTAATACTACCAGAATAAAGTCGAACACTACGAGAAGAAAGTCAAAATACTACCAGAATAAAGTCGAACACTACGAGAATAAAGTCGAATACTATGAGAATAAAGTCGAAATACTACCAGAATAAAGTCGAATACTACGAGAAGAAAGTCGAAATACTACCAGAATAAAGTCGAATACTATGAGATTAAAGTCGAAATACTACGAGAATAATGACTAAATACTACGAGAAGAAAGTCAAAATACTATGATATTAAAGTCGAAATACTATGAGATTAAAGCCGAAATACTATGAGATTAAAGTCAAAATACTACCAGAATAAAGTCGAATACTATGAGAATAAAGTCGAAATACTACCAGAATAAAGTCGAATACTACGAGAAGAAAGTCGAAATACTATGAGATTGAAGTGGAAATACTATGAGAATAAAGTCGAAATACTACCAGAATAAAGTCGAACACTACAAGAAAAAAGTCGAAATACTACCAGAATAAAGTCGAACACTACGAGAAAAAAGTCTAATACTACCAGAATAAAGTCGAACACTACGAGAAGAAAGTCAAAATACTACCAGAATAAAGTCGAATACTATGAGAAGAAAGTCGAAATACTACCAGAATAAAGTCGAATACTACGAGAAGAAAGTCGAAATACTATGAGATTGAAGTGGAAATACTATGAGAAGAAAGTCAAAATACTACCAGAATAAAGTCGAACACTACAAGAAAAAAGTCTAATACTACCAGAATAAAGTCGAATACTATGAGAAGAAAGTCAAAATATTACCAGAATAAAGTCGAACACTACGAGAAAAAAGTCTAATACTACCAGAATAAAGTCGAACACTACGAGAAGAAAGTCAAAATACTACCAGAATAAAGTCGAACACTACGAGAATAAAGTCGAATACTATGAGAATAAAGTCGAAATACTACCAGAATAAAGTCGAACACTACAAGAAAAAAGTCGAAATACTACCAGAATAAAGTCGAACACTACGAGAAAAAAGTCTAATACTACCAGAATAAAGTCGAACACTACGAGAAGAAAGTCAAAATACTACCAGAATAAAGTCGAATACTATGAGAAGAAAGTCGAAATACTACCAGAATAAAGTCGAATACTACGAGAAGAAAGTCGAAATACTATGAGATTGAAGTGGAAATACTATGAGAAGAAAGTCAAAATACTACCAGAATAAAGTCGAACACTACAAGAAAAAAGTCGAAATACTACCAGAATAAAGTCGAACACTACGAGAAAAAAGTCTAATACTACCAGAATAAAGTCGAACACTACAAGAAAAAAGTCGAAATACTACCAGAAAAAAGTCGAAATACTACCAGAATAAAGTCGAATACTACGAGAAAAAAGTCTAATACTACCAGAATAAAGTCGAATACTACGAGAAGAAAGTCGAAATACTATGAGATTGAAGTGGAAATACTATGAGAAGAAAGTCAAAATATTACCAGAATAAAGTCGAACACTACGAGAAAAAAGTCTAATACTACCAGAATAAAGTCGAATACTACGAGAAGAAAGTCGAAATACTATGAGATTGAAGTGGAAATACTACGAGAAGAAAGTCAAAATACTACCAGAATAAAGTCGAATACTATGAGAAGAAAGTCAAAATACTACCAGAATAAAGTCGAATATTACGAGAAGAAAGTCAAAATACTACCAGAATAAAGTCGAATACTACGAGAAGAAAGTCGAAATACTACAAGAATAAAGTCGAAATACTATGAGAATTAAGTCAAAATACTACCAGAATAAAGTCGAATACTATGAGATTGAAGTGGAAATACTACCAGAATAAAGTCGAATACTATGAGATTGAAGTGGAAATACTACCAGAATAAAGTCGAATACTATGAGATTGAAGTGGAAATACTACCAGAATAAAGTCGAATACTATGAGATTGAAGTGGAAATACTACCAGAATAAAGTCGAATACTATGAGATTGAAGTGGAAATACTACCAGAATAAAGTCGAATACTATGTGAAGAAAGTCGAAATACTACCAGAATAAAGTCGAATACTATGAGATTGAAGTGGAAATACTACCAGAATAAAGTCGAATACTATGAGAAGAAAGTCGAAATACTACCAGAATAAAGTCGAATACTACGAGAAGAAAGTCGAAATACTACGAGATTAAAGTCGAAATACTATGAGATTCAAGTGGAAATACTACCAGAATAAAGTCGAATACTATGTGAAGAAAGTGGAAATACTACCAGAATAAAGTCGAATACTATGAGATTGAAGTGGAAATACTACCAGAATAAAGTCGAAATACTATGAGAAGAAAGTCGAAATACTACGAGATTAAAGTCGAAATACTATGAGATTCAAGTGGAAATACTACCAGAATAAAGTCGAATACTATGTGAAGAAAGTGGAAATACTACCAGAATAAAGTCGAATACTACGAGAAGAAAGTCGAAATACTACGAGATTAAAGTCGAAATACTATGAGATTGAAGTGGAAATACTACCAGAATAAAGTTGAATACTATGTGAAGAAAGTGGAAATACTACCAGAATAAAGTCGAATACTATGAGATTGAAGTGGAAATACTACCAGAATAAAGTCGAAATACTATGAGAATTAAGTCAAAATACTACCAGAATAAAGTCGAACACTACGAGAAGAAAGTCGAAATACTACAAGAATAAAGTCGAAATACTATGTGTCACAAGGAAGGTCAGAGACGTACGGATCCATTTGCAGCATTTATTGAAACAAAACAAACACAAAGGGGCAGGCAGAAATCGTCGTCAAAAAACACGCAGAAAGGTCGGGGCTGGCAGCAAGAATCAAACACGGGAGGGAGTCCAGGAATCAAAACACAGGGAAAACAAACTCGGGAAGAAACGCTCAGAAATACAGACCATACGGAACAATAAGACTTCGCAAGGTGGCTGTGTGTGTCAGTGGCTTAAATGCATGAGAGTCAATGTGAAACAGATGTGTGCAGCAATCAGTGCAGTGGGAAACGAGGAGCAGCTGTGTGCAGTTATTGGTGCAGTGGCTTATGGGGATTGCAGTCCAGAATGTGTGTGCAAGAGTTCATGATGACAAGACGACCAATACGTGACAGAGCCCCTCCCCAAGGAGCGGCTTCCAGACGCTCTAACCACCTAATGAAACCCGGAGGGTGGTGGAGCGGAGGCGGAACAGGGGGAGGGATGGAGGGCCAGGTCCATGTAGGGGTACTGGAACTATGAACTGCGGCAGAGCCGACGGAGGGAGAAGCCATGGCGGAGGAAGGGTTGGCTCCTGCATGGGGCAGACCGACGGAGGTGGAGCCGGTGGAGCCCGAGGCGGAACCGGAGAGTCGATGGTCCTGGACGACACAGAGGATCCGGAGGGCCAAGGCGGAACCCAAGGCTCTGGCGACCCCGGCGGAGATTGAGGTCCGGAGGTACGCAGCGGAGCCGGAGTGACAGAGGATCGAGGCTGTGCCCACGGGAGGGAGGAGGTCCACAGAGCCGGCAGGACGGAGTGACGAGGCGCAGCCGGAGGAGTAGAGTCCAGAGGCGAAGGTGGGGCGACGACTGACCGGGGCGGAGCCGGAGAGACGATGGAGCCCGGAGGAGCTGGTGGGCCGACAACGGAGACGAGGGAGCACAGAGCCGGGGTGGAGCCGCAGGGTCGGAGGACCGAGGTGGAGTCCAGGACTCTGAGACTGGAGGTGATGGTGAGGGATCCTTCAGTCTGGACATCGATGGAAACTGGCAGTCCCACGGCAAGTCCTCTGCACCGAAGGTGGGATGTGGGTGAGCAGAGGGACTGTCAGGAGACAGAGGTGGCGGGACTGGAGCAGCAGGGAGGGTGGGTGGGAGAACTCACACCGTCCATGCATGGCCTCCGTGACCAGAACCGCGCAGACAGGAATCTCAGGACGACTGGATGGAACCAGCGGAGGCTCTGGAAGACTGGGCTGAACCAGCGGAGGCTCTGGAAGGCTGGGCGGAACCAGCGGAGGCTCTGGAAGGCCGGGCGGGACCAGCGAAGACTCTGGAAGGCCGGGCGGAACCAGCGGAGACTCTGGAAGGCCGGGCGGGACCAGCGGAGACTCTGGAAGGCCGGGCGGGACCAGCGGAGACTTTGGAAGGCCGGGCGGAACCAGCGGAGACTCTGGAAGGCCGGGCGGAACCAGCGGAGGCTCTGGAAGGCCGGGCTGAACCAGCGGAGGCTCTGGAAGGCTGGGCTGAACCAGCGGAGGCTCTGGAAGACTCTCTTGAGGAGAGGGCTCTGGACGGCGCTCTTGAGGAGCGGGCTCTGGAGAACTGGACGACCCCAGCGGAGACTCTGGAAGGCTGGGCGGAACCAGCGGAGACTCTGACTTGGCGGTAGCCATCTTGGGTGCATACTCAGGCGTGGCAGCCATCTTGCTTGCAGACTTGGGCGGTTTGGTAGATGTGGCTCGAACCGTTCCAGGCATGACAGATGGGATGTGTGAAAGTTCTGGTGATATGGGTGCTGTAGGACTGTGGGGCTCCTCATCCGCAGTCCCAACAGTAAATGTTGAACCGGCCAGCAGGAGAGCATAGTCTATGTATCGTTCAAGTGTCCAGTGCGGGATGTGTAAAGGCATACTGGGTTTTAACTCCTGGTTCAGTCCATAATAAAAAATGTGCTTGAAAAAAATGACAGTGAAATCCACCTGGTGACATAGTTCGCAGAAGTCAGCCACATACTCCTCAATAGGCCGGTTGTTCTGGCGAAGACGAACTAGACGGTCTCCTGGGTTGGCAGATATCTTATGCTGTGGCTCTGAGCTGGAACTTACTGTGGAAAGATGGTCCTCCTCCACAATTCCCACAGTAAAAGGAGAGCCACACAACAAAAGAGCAAGATCCACATAATATTGCAAAGTCCAGCCAGGTTCAAACATTGGCATGAGGGAAGCCAATGGCTCTAAGAGTCCTCCACGGAAGAAAATCATAAGGCATTGATCATCCATAGAAGACAGATTTGCCAATTCAATAAAGTCCATAGCATAATCCTCAATAGTCCGCTCACCCTGCTTGAGACGCATGATCTGTACAGTGGGGTTCGTGCTGGAACCGGATGACACCAAACTAGCTGCTGGGTCCTTGTAGCGGCGAAGTCTTCTGTCACAAGGAAGGTCAGAGACGTACGGATCCATTTGCAGCATTTATTGAAACAAAACAAACACAAAGGGGCAGGCAGAAATCGTCGTCAAAAAACAGGCAGAAAGGTCGGGGCTGGCAGCAAGAATCAAACACGGGAGGGAGTCCAGGAATCAAAACACAGGGAAAACAAACTCGGGAAGAAACGCTCGGAAATACAGACCATACGGAACAATAAGACTTCGCAAGGTGGCTGTGTGTGTCAGTGGCTTAAATGCATGAGAGTCAATGTGAAACAGATGTGTGCAGCAATCAGTGCAGTGGGAAACGAGGAGCAGCTGTGTGCAGTGATTGGTGCAGTGGCTTATGGGGATTGCAGTCCAGAATGTGTGTGCAAGAGTTCATGATGACAAGACGACCAATACGTGACACTATGAGAATTAAGTCAAAATACTACCAGAATAAAGTCGAATACTATGAGATTGAAGTGGAAATACTACCAGAATAAAGTCGAATACTATGTGAAGAAAGTCGAAATACTACCAGAATAAAGTCGAATACTATGAGAAGAAAGTCAAAATACTACGAGAATAATGTCTTAATACTACGAGAAGAAAGTCGAAATACTATGAGATTAAAGCCGAAATACTACAAGAATAAAGTCGAAATACTGAGAATTAAGTCAAAATACTACCAGAATAAAGTCGAATACTACGAGATTAAAGTCGAAATACTACCAGAATAAAGTCGAAATACTATGAGAATTAAGTCAAAATACTACCAGAAGAAAGTCGAATACTATGAGAATTAAGTCAAAATACTACCAGAATAAAGTCGAATACTATGAGAAGAAAGTCGAAATACTACCAGAAGAAAGTCGAATACTATGAGAAGAAAGTCGAAATACTACCATGTTACAGGTCCCTGGCAGTCGGGAAGACTGTAAGCAGTAGTCTTTGCAGTAAATAAGAGAGAGAGACAAGAGTTACTTGTTGCTTTCACGAGTCCTCTTTGTTGTCTGTTTATTATACATACACGTTTGTATTTTAGAGTCAGTAAGACACTTTAAATCTCAATAAATAAATCAATACACACATAACAACATGAAACCTTGACCATATGTACAGAAATGCTCTAATCCTTATACAAACTGGCTAAATTAACATTAGTGTGTCAGGTAGACAGCTCAGGTAAGTAGTTACGGTAAGTAATAAACATAGATCACTCAGTTGGATACATGAACAAACTTCTATATGACATAGACATCTTAAAATTATTAATAAAATAATCAGTTGAAACAAATTATATGTACATTAAAGCATGTAAATTACAGTTTGATAAGATATTTAATTAATTTAACCAACCTTTGCAGTAAATAAGAGAGACAAGAGTTACTTGTTGCTTTCACGAGTCCTCTTTGTTGTCTGAGGATGCGCTGCAGTCGTCGTGGTAACCCAACTCTCTCAACTGCCACTCGGAATTCAGAAGATGCAGCTAAACTGTTCAGTGTAAACTCACTATAGACGGTTTCATCGGGCGCACGCGCCTGGACCTAAGTTAACTTCCGGTCTGTGTTTGTTTATCTGTCTGGTTCGTGTCGCGGGCTACAAACGCAGCTAATAATGAGTAATGAAGTTGGTCTCAGGTTATTGTGCTGTGGTATGTGTTTCCCAAACATTTATTTATTTGTGGCGACCTGCCACGATATAAAAACCGACCGATTTTCCAATAGGCTTTGTTGAATAAACATGAGCACGTAATGCACGTTTAAAAATCAAACCGAGGCGTGGGTGTTTTTATATCACTGTATTTCTGAAGAAAGACTGTCTTTAGAAAATGTCATTTTCATTTCATCCTGCATAAGGCAGCGTTTGTAAATTAAGAGCTGCTTTGTCTATAGCCATTACCGGGGAAACCTCGTTTCTCGTGCTTAAAGCACCTCCTGCTGGCAGAGAATGAGTTTGCATTTTTAATACATCTAATTTACGCAGCCAACATATTTCGCTTGTTATTAAAAAAATAATCTACTCTAGAAGGATTTAGCTGTTGTTATTGATTCTATTTGGATGTCTACCGGAAGTTAAGTTAGGGCCACAAAAGCACGCATGCGCAGTAACGTTTATTATGTTGTTGTTGTTGAAACCGTCTATACAGTACATGCTTTTAAGTTATTTAAATACAGAAGAGCTCATATACACGTACACATAGAAATACACAAGTAAAAGTGAAATATATAAATCATTTAATTTGTGACCCAAACTATATGTGGGATGGTCACAACCAGAAGAAAGTCGAATACTATGAGAAGAAAGTCAAAATACTACGAGAATACTGTCTAAATACTACGAGAAGAAAGTCAAAATACTATGAGATTAAAGTCGAAATACTATGAGAATAATGTCTAAATACTACGAGAAGAAAGTCAAAATACTACAAGATTAAAGTCGAAATACTATGAGAATTAAGTCAAAATACTACCAGAATAAAGTCGAATACTATGAGAATAAAGTCGAAATATGACGAGAATAAAGTCAAATACTACGAGAATAAAGTCGAAACACTACGAGAATAAAGTCGAAACACTACGAGAATAAAGTCGAAACACTACGAGAATAAAGTCGAAACACTACGAGAATAAAGTCGAATACTACGAGAAGAAAGTCGAAACACTACGAGAATAAAGTCGAATACTACGAGAAGAAAGTCGAAACATTACGAGAAGAAAGTCGAATACTATGAGAAGAAAGTCGAAACACTATGAGTTTAAAGTCTAAATATTATGAGATTAATGTCATAATATTTCAAGAATAAAGTCAAAATATGACGAGAATCAAGCTGAAAGGAAATGTCAGTAAACCACACTTTTCTGTTTTCTTTTTTATCACTTTTATTTCTCTCCACAGTTCAGTGCAGTCGGTTGTGGTCTCAGGGCAGCTGTAGCTCACATAAAGCATCAGTTTTGTGGTTAGTTTGAGTCTGGGTGCTGATTTATTCTGTCTAGAGTCAAACTGAGTCTCAGTATGTTTCATTACTCACACCACTCCAAACCCAGGGGGAGAGAAAAGTCAAATGAGTTTGAGAGTTTCACATCTCAAACTTGGCAAGAGCAAAACATTTCAGAACAAATTCATCTAGAGTTGAATGTTCGAAGCTCCTATTTACATTCATTCATGTTCTGAACGAGCAATAAGAGAAACAGTAGAAACAATACTTACATGAAAACAATTAACTCAGTCTCCTGAACTGAGAAAACAAGCTCTCAGTGAACAAGTGATCATCAGTGGTATATCATTTTAATGATATTGTTCTGCCAACAGCTTGATATTTATAAACATTTTACTTCACAAAAATATCCACAAATAAATGTTGCATCTTTGTGAACTTTACATTGTGCACTAAAATGAACTATCCTCACTTACCCTGTATGTTGTCACCAAGACCCCAGTCGATCTGGTTTCCTGCTTGCGCGTACTGATGCTCTCCATGGTAACCTCCAAAAGACTCTTCATCACTTTGGTAACCTACAAAACACTTGATTAGCTTAGTAACCCAAAAAACTTTCACTTTCTAAATCACCTTGGTAACCTATCAAAAAACTAAATCACCATGGTAACCTATAAAAAAACTAAACCACCTTAGAACCATAAATGACTCTTGATCACCTTAGTAACCTTTGAGACACTTAATTACCTTGGTAACCCATAAAACATTCTCAGTCACCTTGGCAACCCATAAATGACTTGATCATTGTAGTAACCCATGAAACACTTGATTACCATGGTAACACATAAAAAAAAAGATAAAACACCTTGGTATCCCATAAAAGATTCTTGAACATCTTGGTAACCTATAAAACATTTGATTACCCTGGTAACCCATTAAAGATTCTAAATCACCATGGTAACCCATAAGAGACTCTCAATCACCATGGTAACCAACAAAATACTTGATTACTTTGGTAACCTATCAACATTTTTGATTACCATGGTAACCCATAAAAAACCATCATCCACCGTGGTAACCTACAAAACACTTGGTTACCATGGTAACCTATTAAAGACTCTCAATTACTACTGTGGTAACTAACTTGATTACCATAGTAACACACCTTGGAATGCCATAAAAGATAGATTCTTGATTGCCTAGGTAACCTATAAAACTATTGTCTTGTAACCTAGCAAAGATTTTAGATCACTCTCAGCCACCTTAGTAACCCACAGAACACTTGATTACCTTGGTAACCCAACAAAAAAAAAAACTAAATTACCATGGTAACTTATAAAAGCCTTGGTAATTTATGGAACACCTAATCACCTTGGCAACCTATCAAAGATTCTAAATTACCATGGTAATCTATTCAGACTCTAAATCACTGTGGTAACTAACAAAATACCCAAAAAAACTGAACCACCTTAGTACCCTACAATAATCTTGATTACCTTAGTAACCCACAGAAACACTTGGTAACACCTTGGTAACCTAGAAACACCTTGGTATCCTATGATTTTTAAATCACCCTGGTAACCTATTAAAGACTCTCGGTCACTGTGATAACCATCAAAAGGCTTGATTACCATTGTAACCTATCAAAAATACTAATGCACCAAGGGAACCCATAAAAAAACTCTCTCAACCATTTTAGTAACCTACAAAACACTTGATTACCATGGTAACACAAAAAAATAATCAAACACCTTGGTATCACGTAAAATGTTCTTGATCACCTTGGTAACCTATAAAATGCTTAATTACCTTGGTATCCCATCAAAGACTAAATCAATGTAGTAACCCATATAAAACTGTCAAATTCCTTGGTAACCTTATTAATTACTTTGGTAATCTTTCAGAAGTTTTTAAATCATCATGTTAACCTATTAAAGACTCTCAAGACCTATAAGACAGTTGATTTTCAAGGGTAACTTGTCAAAGATTCTCATGAACCATTGTGACCAATACAAAACTCTTGATTACCTTGGCAACCCCCAGTGGACTCGGCCCAGGATGACTGGTCCAGTGTATCACCATGGTATCGACTGAAGCGGATGGAGGATTCCTCCTGGAAGCAGCTGTGCAGTCTGGGCCGGAGCGGAGCGCCACTGACGGAGCTGGTGCTGTAACGAGACGCCATGAGCTGACGGATTGCTGGAGAACAAGAGCACTGTCACTCTCTGCTGACATATAGAGAGCTGAACCAGTGCATTATGGGATGTCTGGACTCAAGAACCACACCATAAAAGGCAGAGCTCCTGGAATCCACTCCTGGAATAACGGTCAGAGAGATAAGACGTGGAAAACTGCTCCAAACCAGCGGGAGAAACTGTGTTATCAGAACCAACTGCAGAATCCTGTCAATCATAATATTAAATGCAACAAAAAAAGTTTTTAGCAATTTTATTATTTAATTTAATCAATTACTAGTGAATCCAATCAGTCTCATCAATAAATAAAAAAATAAAATATAAATATCAAAGATTCTAAATCACCACAGTAACCTAAAAACACTCTTAATCACCATGGCAACCTATAAAAAATTCAATTACCTTAGTCATTCATAAAACACTCAACCACCTTTGCAACCCATCAAAGACTCTAGATCACCATAGTAACCTATAAAACAATCTTAATTGCCATGGTAACTCATAAAACACTCAACCACCTTGGTAACCCATTAAAGATTTAAAATAACCACGGTAACCTATGAAACACTCTTAATCGCCATGGTAACTCAAACACCTTGGTAACCCATCAAAGATTTTAAATAACCACGGTAACCTATGAAACACTCTTAATCGCCATGGTAACTCAAACACCTTGGTAACCCATCAAAGATTTTAAATAACCACGGTAACCTATGAAACACTTTTAATCGCCATGGTAACTCAAGCACCTTGGTAACCCATCAAAGATTTTAAATCACCACGGTAACCTATGGAACACTCAAACACCTTGGTAACCCATCAAAGATTTTAAATAACCACAGTAACCTATGAAACACTCTTAATCGCCATGGTAACTCAAACACCTTGGTAACCCATCAAAGATTTTAAATAACCACGGTAACCTATGAAACACTCTTAATCGCCATGGTAACTCAAACACCTCGGTAACCCATCAAATATTTTAAATAACCACGGTAACCTATGAAACACTCAAACACCTTGGTAACCCATCAAAGATTTTAAATAACCACGGTAACCTATGAAACACTCTTAATCGCCATGGTAACTCAAACACCTTGGTAACCCATCAAAGATTTTAAATAACCACGGTAACCTATGAAACACTCTTAATCGCCATGGTAACTCAAACACCTTGGTAACCCATCAAAGATTTTAAATAACCACGGTAACCTATGAAACACTCTTAATCGCCATGGTAACTCAAACACCTTGGTAACCCATCAAAGATTTTAAATAACCACGGTAACCTATGAAACACTTTTAATCGCCATGGTAACTCAAGCACCTTGGTAACCCATCAAAGATTTTAAATCACCACGGTAACCTATGGAACACTCAAACACCTTGGTAACCCATCAAAGATTTTAAATAACCACAGTAACCTATGAAACACTCTTAATCGCCATGGTAACTCAAACACCTTGGTAACCCATCAAAGATTTTAAATAACCACGGTAACCTATGAAACACTCTTAATCGCCATGGTAACTCAAACACCTCGGTAACCCATCAAATATTTTAAATAACCACGGTAACCTATGAAACACTCAAACACCTTGGTAACCCATCAAAGATTTTAAATAACCACGGTAACCTATGAAACACTTTTAATCGCCATGGTAACTCAAGCACCTTGGTAACCCATCAAAGATTTTAAATAACCACGGTAACCTATGAAACACTCTTAATCGCCATGGTAACTCAAACACCTTGGTAACCCATCAAAGATTTTAAATCACCACGGTAACCTATGAAACACTCTTTATGGCTATGGTAACTCATAAAGTCTAGATCACCCTGTTATTACTTATATTGCATTACAATGTATTGCTCTTTTTGTATGTAATATTTTCTGCATTGATTTTTAAACTTCATTTTTATTCTTTCATTTAAACTGTAATGTTTATTTAATAATGCATACATTTGTGTTCTTAAAACCAATTCGTGATATTTATAAAAGCTTGACAGTTACAAATAATCACTATTGACAATTTTAAAATAAGTAAATAAATACAAAAATAATAATTCAAAAATAAATTCAGGACTAAATACAATAAAATAAATGAAATAACTAATATATATATATATATATATACACATATATATATATATATATTTTTTTTTTTGTAATAATTTAAATTAATTTAGTGTAATTTTTAGTTTTTTTTTCTTCTTACTTTTAACGCTCAGTGGAGATGATTTGTAAGATATCCAGACAGCAACTTAACAAATAACATTATTCACTTTTATTTACAATCCAAGCAAGATGCAAAAACACTCTGATATTAAAATAACCAATCAAGCAGTCAAATACCCAAAAGAAAAAACAAAGTGTACAAAATGAAAGGTGCCGAGTCAGACTGTAACACGTGCGGTTCGTTCACTACCGAGGGACCGAAGAGAGTCTAATTAAGCGCTGAATGAGAGACTTGAGTCCACAGAGAGAGTCACTTCCAGAACACAAACCTGCAGAGACCCGTGAACGGATCTAATTAAGAGACGAACGCATGTTTAACACACGCACATAATGACGCCCTGACTGCTGATTCTAGAGACGAGGTCAATATTTGTCTATTTATAGATGTTAACCTCACGTCACACTCACATAAACACACACTCAATGTCGTCTCTGGCCCCGGGAAAGTGTCCGCAGAAGGGGGCCTTCACTCCGTCACAGTCTAGCGACGCCATTGGACGGTTAAATGTGCATCACAACAGGCATCATCCAGCCAATCAGAGCGCAGAGTGACAGACAACTTAAGACGCTTTTTATAGAGTTTAACCTTAAAAAGAGCTAATCTTCACAGAGAGAGAGAGAGAGAGAGAGAGAAAGAGTTAAAGGACAAACACAAGGAGAAAGAGAAAGATAAGAGAAAAAAAAATCTATCTGAGGGGTGCCAAAAAATTAAATATCGAGAAGATTGCCTTTGTTTTAAGATTGCCTTAGCAATGCATATTACTAATCAAAAATTAAGTTTTGATATATTTACGGTAGGAAATGTACTAAATATCTTCATGGAACATGATCTTAATATCCTAATGATTTCTGGCATAAAAGAAAAAATGATCATTTGAACCCATACTATGTATTTTTGGCTATTTCTACAAATATAGTTTGGGATCAGTTAGATTTTTAATGCTTTTTCTGCTCATCAAGGCTGTGCTTATTTGATTAAAAATACAGAAAAACTGTAATATTGTAAAATGTTAATGCAATTTAAAATAGAGGTTTTCTACTTTAATACACTTTAAAATATAATTTATTTCTGTGATGCAATGCTGAATTTTCAGCATCATTACTCTAATATTCCAGTGATCCTTCAGAAATCATTCTAATATGCTGATTTATTATCAGTGTTGGACACAGTATTTCTTTTTGTAACCTGTGATACGTTTTTAGGATTCTTTGATGAATAAAAAACAAAAACAAAAAAAAAAAACATTTAAAATAGAAAAATTTTGTTATAAACACCTTGTTTAAATTTTGGGGTCAGTAATTGGCTGATGAAAATTCAGCTTTGCATCACAGAAATAAATTATATTTTAAATTATATAAATAGAACTGATCCCAAACTTTTGAGTGGCTATATATATATATAATTTTGTTAAAAATATTACATTTCTGTATATTGTTTTAAAAGTAACATATTCGTTCAGTTTATTAGAATGATTTCTGAAGGATAATGTGACACTGAAGACTGGAATAATGATGCTGAAATTCAGACTATTAAAATAGAAGAATGTTATTTTACATCGTAATATTTCACAATATTACATTTTTTCTGTATTTTTGATCAAATAAACACAGCCTTAATGAGCATTAGAATGCATTTATTTAAAATACAGTAAATTCTTATTGATCCCAAACTTAAATTTGGAGGGAAAAATATAATTATAAAATTATATTTTCAAAAAATATTTTTTAAAACTGTATTGATAGAAAATCTATCTTAGCCTTATTTTTTATTTTTAAAAATAGATTTATTTGTTGCTGTAATGCAATTGAGGATGAAATGTAAAATCGGTACGACACTTGTTGTGTTTGAAATGGAGTCCAAGCGATGAATCATAATCAGACTGTAAGAGGCTGTTGGCAAATGGAGCATCAGTGCGTTACATAAGCGACTCCTGCAGAGACACTGAGAGACGCTATTGATCATCAACCAGAAACTAAACCGCAGAAAACTCACCACAGTCACACAATCATTTGGAATATCGCATGCGGTTGATAAGGTGTGTTGCTGCTATAGCGATCTAACAACAGAGAATACCATAGCAACCGCATGACAATGTGACAACATTTAGAACACAAAATATGCATTTTCAAATATTTGAATTTTTAAATATACAGTTGACGTCAAAAGTTTACACCCCTCTTCAGAATCTGCAAAAATGTTAATTATTTTACCAAAAATAAGAGGGATCAGACAAAATGCATGTTATTGTTTATTTAGTACATTCTGTTGATTCATAACACTGTGCTGTTACCTAAATGATCCACAGCTGTGTTTTTTGTTTAGTGATAGTTGTTCATGAGTCCCTTGTTTGTCCTGAACACTTAAAAATGCTGGAAAACCAACAGAAACAGATTTTTCTGAAGAACAGCAGGCAGTTTGTGTATTTGAACCCTTTCCAACAATGACTGTATGATTTAGAGATGCTTCTTTTCACACTGAGGACAACTGAGGGACTCATATGCAACTATTACAGAAGGTTCAAACACTCACTGATGCTCCAGAAGGAAAAACATGCATTAAGAGCCGGGGGTGAAAACTTTTGGAATTTGTAGATGAGGGTAAATTGAACCTATTTTGTCTTCTGGGGAACATGTAAGTATTTTCTGTAGCTTCCGAAGGGCAGTACTAAATTAAAAAAAATTATGATTATGGCAAAAAATAAGAAAAATGCACACATCTCCATTCTCTTCAAAAGTTTTCACCCTCCGGCTCTTAATGCATGGTTTTTCCTTCTGGAGCATCAGTGAGTGTTTGAATCTTCTGTAATAGCTGCATATGAGTCCCTCAGTTGTCCTCAGTGTGAAAAGATGGATCTCAAAATCATACAGTCATTGTTGGAAAAGGTTCAAATACACAAAAATGCTGGAAAACCAAAGAATTTATGGGACCTAAAAGATTTTTCTGAAGAACAGCAGGCAGTTTAACTGTTCAGGACAAACAAGGGACTCATGAACAACTATCACTAAACAAACAAACAAACAAAAAACATTACGAATCAAGTAAATGGGGTCCTTTTAATAAATTCAACTATAATTTTCTCTTGTGGACTATAAATAATGTCTTTTATGTGAAATATCTTCTTCAGGTCAGTATTAAATAAATAATAAGCATTTTGTATCCCTCTTATTTTGCTAAAATAGTTAGCATTCTGCAGAGGATGTAAACTTTTGACTGTATTTTTTAAAAAATGTGAATATTTTTAAAAAGCATTTAAAAATAAATAGTTATATATTTAGCTAATCATATATTTTAATTCAAGAAAATAAAAGAAAAATTAAGAAAAACTTGATTTGTTGGATGTTGAGATTTTAATTTTCTAAAATATTTTAACATTTTGAAATATATTTTTATGAATCGACTTTTTTAATTTACAGTGAAGTTCACATTTTTTTTTATTGACAATTTTTCCTTCTTATGTTCATCTTATGTTGTTAAATGAGTTTACTTCATTGTTTTAGTGTTGTGTGTTTTTGCATTTGTGTTTAATAATAACTTTAGACTTTGAACTATTAGTTACAATCTCATGTGGACTATATGTAATGTATTTTATGAGATATATCTTATTCAGGTCAGTACTAAATAAACAATAACATGCCATTTTGTATGATCCCTCTTATTTTGATAAAATAATTAACATGTAAACTTTTGACCTCAACTGTATTTTTTTTAAATTTTGAATATTTTTAAAAAGCATTTAAAAATAAATATTTAGATATTTAGATATTCATATATTTTAATCCAAGGGAAAAAAAAAAAAAGAAAAAAGATTTTTTGAATTGAACTGAATTTTCTAAAATATTGCAATATTTTTAAAAATATTTTAAAATATATTTTTGTGAATTGATGTTTTTAATTTACAGTGAACAACATTTTTTCTTCTTATGTTCATCTGTGTTTTGCATTTGTGTTTAATAATTCAGTTCATCAAAAAAGCTGTGAAATCAAGACTAATTCGTAAGACAAATGTATGACATCTTTAGCTGGTAATAATCTCATCTGCAAACAAGCAGCTGTGTCTCTGTAGGACTGCTGTTGCTATGGAAACACTGGATGAGACAGGAAGTGGCTGGCTGAAGGGGGGAAGTGATGTAATGAGGTTTAGAGTGCAATCTGGCATTTGGACATTATTCACAGCAACCAAAACAGATCTGAGTGACCACAGATAAAAATTAAAAATCTGTTGTTGTTGCTTCAAACCTGTATACATTTCTTCAGCAGAAAAAAAAGAAGAAACACTGCAGAGTATTTTACAGTTTTTAATTTAAATAGCTTTATTTTAATAATTTCAGTTTGCTTTGGTCATTTCATTGTGCTTTGGAATTTTTTTATATTTCTCTTTGGCTGTAATTCATAACTTATTTAGCTATAATTTATTTTGTGATTATTATTATTATTATTATTATTTAGTTCAGTTTGAGTTTTAGTAATTTCAGTACTTCAACTTAATTGGAAAAACAGAAATAATTTCTTAAAAACTTTTAAGTTCTTTACATAAAATTGTAAAATGTATTTTTTTAATTTTAGCTTTATTCCAATTAAAAATAATATATATATATATATATATATATATATATATATATATATATATATATATATATATTGGATTTAAACACAAAGGGTAAAATATAAAATTTTGAAAGTGTTTTGAAAATTATATTTTTATTTGTTAAATATTTTTTTTTTAAATGCAAAAATATATTGGCAGAAAATAAATGTTAGCAAATAAATTTCTTGTCCATATTTTAAAATAGTTTAAAAAAATAGAACGCTTTTTGCTGTAATGCAATGAAGAATAAAATGGAAAATTGTTGTGCTTTTGGCATTTCATTTTTTAAATATTTTTATTTAGCTGTAGTAATGTATTTAGCTATAGTTAGCTGTATTTTTTTTTACTTTAGTGTATGTGTGAAGTTTTAGTAATTTCAATACTTAAATGAAAAACAGAAATAAATTATTTTAGCTTTATTCCATGCAATAATTGTGTGTGTGTGTGTGTGTGTGTATTATGATTTTTTTAAAAGTTCTATACATAACATTAATTTTTTTGGTAACACTTTACAATAAGGTTCATTAGTTAAACATTAGTTAATGTATTAACTAACATGAACTAACCATGACCAATACATTTGTTACTGTATTTACTAATCTTCATTAATGTTAGTTAACGGAAATACAGTTGTTCATTGTTTGTTCATGTTAGTTCACACTGCATTAACTAATGTTAACAAGATTTTAATAACGTATTAGTAAATGTTGAAATTAACATTAACAAAGATTAATAAATGCTGTATAAGTGCAGTTCATTATTAGTTCATGTTAACTAATGTGGTTAACTAATGTTAACTAATGAACCTTATTGTAAAGTGTTACCATTTTTTTTTTATTTCAGCTATATTTCAGTTAACAAGAATTATTTTTTTAGTTTTAGTGTTAACAATAACAGAGAAAGAAAGAAAGAATATATGTATATAAAAGCCTAATTTAAACTCTTAATGACTACAATAGTGTATAAATGATCCTAAAACAACACTGGTTGGTGTTTCAGTTAATAACTTAGATTCGTTTAATATATTATGAATTATCTTCATGTTTTTTTTTTTTTGGAGTTTGCCACTCATAATGAAAAAAAGCAGCATGAACATTCAGCTAAACATCTCCTTTTGTGTTCCACATAAGAAAAGTCAGGTTTTTAATTGTATAAAAGAGAGAAAATTGAGTAAAGGGAACATAATTTCCATTTTTGGTTGAAATATCCTTTATATCACTCATTTAAGTGTGTGTGTGTGTGTGTGTGTGTGTGTGTGTGTGTGTGTGTGTGTGTGTGTGCACTAATTAGATTGTCAAAACTGTCTGATTGACTACAACCCATAATTTGCCGGCGAATCACCGATCTCCATGGTAACACTGGAACATCGGAGAACAAAAGTGGCCCTTATAGCAAAACAGAAAGTGCTTGACATTTACCGAACGCGAGAACAAAAGCCGGACGAGCAACAGGAACACAATCACACCGAGACAAAGAACGAAAAAGGGCCATCGTTTGGTTTTCACATTAGTCTTATTTTTTCCTGATGTAGACAATATCACACAGTGATAATTCAGAGACAGAAAGAGAGAGAGAGAAAGCAATAAACAAGCATCTTGTGAACAAACCACAGCGTTACTTAGTCCAAATGCACCGCAAAAACCACACAGTACAAAAATAGAGCAACTCTCCCAAAGTCCTTCAGACTGACCCACATTTACGGTTCACGACTCCTAAACATTCATCGCGTTCGTCAGATGACGATAATGCTTTAACGGCTGAAAAGCAAACATTCCATTCAATTAATAATCAGAACAATAATAGAAAAACAGCATAACTTGATTGATCGTCGGTATTCTTACGCATTCTATGTTTTGAAACGTCAGTTTTCGCCGTAATCAGCAAGCCATGCCAACCGGGGACCAGGGAACAGGCGTCATGTGATCAAGACCCAGAATGCAATGGGGCCAGACGTCACATGAGGAGCGGGATTACACAACAGCCAAATCCACAAACCGTGCTAAACAACATCCGGACCCGAACACTTAAGGACTTCACGTTCAGTTCGGCACTTGCGACACATGCATGATAATGAGGTCGACGTCAGTCTTGCGTTCCTCCGTTAAGTTCGTCAAGATGCATTTTTTTTTATTCGTGAGCCTGAGAACCAGTTAGTGTTTTCGAAAAAAATACAGAATTAGGACGCAACTGGCGCCCAAAATGCAAACGAGTGGGCGGAGTCCAAAATGCAAACGAGTGGGCGGAGCCCAAATGCAAAGTAGTGGGCGGAGTCCGAAAGAAAACATGCACTGTTCCGTTCACTGTTCCTCTCGCTCGTCTTCCTCTACGTCTACGTCTTCCTCGTCGAGCGAGACGACGCCGGAGGAAGCCACGTCTGACACCTTCCTGCGCGTCGAATATTCTGGCGGGAGACAGACTCCGCCTCCACCTCCGCAGTCCTTACAAGGCATGTCGTCATCTTCGAAAGTCTCGGAAAACGTTTCCAAGCTGCAAGGGGAGTGGCCTCGTCTATGGCCCGCCCGGTGTAGGCGGGCTAACAGTAGCTCCTCCCCTCCCTGAAGGGCGCCGAGGATCTTGGCGGTGAGGTCGGCGGTGGGCGTGTCCCCGTGGCGCCCGAGGTCCCGCAGCAAGGGGTGTCTCTCGTCCAAACTGCACATGCTGGAGCAGAGCGTGTCTGACGGTGACCCCGGCGAGCCCACAGGAGGAGAGAGATCAGCACCCACGCCGCTCTCGGCCTCGCACAGGCCACGCCCCCGCAGGTGAGCCTGACACACCTGGGTGTGCAAGAGATCCCGCAGGTAGTGAGGGTAGGAGGACAGATCTGAGAGGAAAGCATAGGTGGGTTAGAATCACAGTATATATATTTATAACATTTCCACTAGTGCTGAGAAATATAACAAGGCTGGTAATCTATTTTAAGGGTATTTTTTCTGACTTAGCTGGGAAATTGCTTTTTTCTTGTTTTAACGTCTTTGGAAAATGTTTAGTTAGGCTCAAAATTTAATAAGTGCAATCTGTGAATATATAAATGCAGCAAGAAATAAATAAAATGTATATAAATAAAGTATATGTGAATATAGTAGGAAAGAAATATCTGCAAAACATGCTTTAAAATATATATGTAAAAAAACAATATATTTATTTATGTATTAATTTATGTATTTATAATATATTTATTTATGTATTAATAACACATTTATGCAATATTTTCTTGGTTTTATATTCTTATTTGTTCATTAAGTCACTTATTCATTCATTTATTATTATGATATAAAAAAATATATAATTTAGGTGTGTGTGTATATATATATATATATATAAATTAATAATTATACAGTAACCATAATTAATACGCATATGCATATATATATATGCATATATATATATATATGCATATATATATATATATATGCAATTTTTCAAATATATTTCCTCTTAAAATATATTAATTAAATTTTATTAATAATAATAATAATAATAATAATATGTATACAAATTAATAACACAAATATGTGTTTTTAAAATAGTATTTTCTTAGTTTTTACTCTTATTTGTTCATTCATTCACTCATTTATTCATATAATTATACATATATAAATTAACAATATGTGTATGTGTAATAGTTATATAATATTATAATTAATAATTATATAATTAATCATATGCAATCATATTAATTATGAATGCACATATGTATTTACATATATACACATAAACGTAAATTAATAATTACAATTAATATATTATAATTAATATATTAAATTATATAACATAATTTGCAAATTATTATTATAACATAATTAATCATATGCAAATTAATTATATATGCACATTTTATGCATTTACATACATGTAAAGTAATTATTATATAATTATAATTAATAAATTATTGTAATAATTTATATATTATATTATAATTAACATATATAATGTATCATATGTAGGGATGTAACGGTATCAAAATTTCACGGTACGGTAATACCTCGATATGAATGGCACGGTACGGTATTTATTGAATCATTTACAGGAAAAACAAAACTAATGAAGAGACTCGAAAAAAAGTGCCAGAAGTGTTTATTAAACAGTTTACATGAACACTGAACATATCAATGGCATAAAAATTAGCCATCTATCTGTAAACTTTGAAACAGGAACTTCAATTTTTCAATTTTAATAACAAAAAAATATTAAACCATGTAACCACGTTACTTTTTTTCGCAGTACTTTAGCCTACTTTGTGTAATAACGAAAACATTCATTTCAGTGGAAAAATAAGTCCAAAACTGTCTATTTTAACATTTTGAACAATAGGGCTCTACTATCTTTTTTTTTTTTAATTCTTATGTGTTTTAATTTTTCTGATAATCAAATGAAAGCATAAACATTTATTTATTTTTAATCAAATGAAAAGTAAACCCTTTTAATTTTTGGCAAACAAACAGGTTTACTGTTAAAATCCATCCATGAAAGAAAAATTATATTCAGTTTAAAACGTTTAAATAATAATTGTAGTATTTTTCTACAATTAAGTGGTTAATCTTCTTGTAATATTTATTTTTTATTATATATATTGTTTTATGTAAATTATTTAAATAGGAATATATAAACACCTGCATTATACTGTACAAAAGTAATACAAGACTAATATTCTTCTGTTTCATGTTAAACCGTACTTTTATTTTGACAGGTTGCCGTGAAGTTTCTGTGTGTCCATGATATGCGGATAGTTTTCTTAGATGAAACGGTAAAAGTGACACTAGCAGCAGCTTTGGCGATTGAGTTTATCTGTTCATGTGAGATGCAAATGCCAAAAATTAGCGGGAGCATCACGCGTGCTTCAGTATGAGTGTAGTAAAGAGAAAAAAACGCGTCTCCACCATTCATACAGACAGAGGCAAACGGAACATGCAGGATTCATATTAAAGCAGTCTTTTTGCATTTCAGTTTTCACAGACACTAGTCCATATCGCGATTTGAATGAAGAAAAATCAACAAATTCCGTGGCATTCCGCGTTATAGTAAATTCCGTTTTTATGAATGGAGTCCTGCGTGTTTTCGCGGAAGAGACATTGTAAACGCGCCATCATGTAGAGACAGAAATGACATGCCTTCGTGTAAATAAGATAAATAACATAAGGCAATTTAGTTTGTTTAATAAAAGAACAATGTATAGACCTGTTCTATAGGAAAGATAACCTGAAATGACTTCTATTGTGATCTGGCGCTATATCGAAAATAAAATGAACTTGACGTTCAAGGGGGGCGGGGAACAGACCGCAAAGGATTATGGCCACGCCTGGGCTAATGGGAATTGTAGTTCCCGCTACCTCCCGCTCGCTCCATTCGCCTGAGCAAACTTTTCTCAGAAGACCTTTCGTTTTATCGAGTCATACGACCACGGTAGTATCGAAAAAATGTGCTACTGCGGTACGACGGTATTTACAATACCGTTACATCCCTAATCATATGCAAATTTATATATTTCACATATACATACACACAAATATATTTATGCAATTTTTAATCTATCTATCTATCTATCTATCTATCTATCTATCTATCTATCTATCTATCATAAATAGTAATAATACAACTAAGACATGAATAAATGATCCAAAAATTTAATAAATATATAAAAAGTAAAATAAACACCAAGAAAACACATTAAAAAGTATCTAAAATTATTATATATTTATATTTTTATGTATATAGTGTACATAAATATAACTGGCATAAACTATTTACATTGCATTACGCTATTTTAATGGAAAGTGACATATCAGTCACTTCAGTGTTTTCCCCATTCACCATCATTTGGCTGAGAGTTTCCTTTTTCCATAATGGTGGTTATATATTAAAGATCAAATATGTCCTGATTGTCTGAGATTGTCGCGCCGCAGCAACGTTTGGCCTTCAACAGCTAATTGCCGCTGGAAGCGTGTCGTAATGCGTCTAGTTAGAACACGCTGTAAACCTGCAAACTGTATCTGTACAAAGAGACGAGCTGGATGAGGTTCAGCTTCACTCTCTGTCTCTACGGTCTGCCGCAGCAGAACACATTAAACTTGCAAGAGAAATGAATGCTAGGATATCAAATAGCGCCGGAGAGCAAAACGAGAGAGAGATGTTTTCTGAATGAAAGTAGGGCACTAGGACAATAATGTCTGTGCTGCGTTTCTGCGTTTAGTTTGATGGGGAGAAAAAAAAGAATAAAAAAAGAAAATAGATAAAAGGATGGATAAAAGAAACATACTGATATGCTGCAATTACATCTGTGTGTAGACAATAATGCTTTGAGAAGAGTGACGTGTAAGGTCTTGTTTTCACATAAAAATATTAGGGCTGTCAATCGATTAATTTTTTTTTAATCGCGATTAATCGCATGGTTGTCTTGAGTTAACTCGCGATTAATCGCACATTTTTATCTGTTCTAAATGTACCTTAAATTAATACTTTTCAAAGTTTTTAACACTCTAATCAACATTGGCTTGGACAAATATGGATGCTTTAAGCAAATATGTGTTAATTATTAGTGAAACCATACTCGACATAGAAGATGAAGACTAACATGTTTCAAATGTCATAGATGTTTTTCAAATAACTTGTTCATGTCTATTCGACACATGGAGAAAAAAGAACATAGAAACACCAGGTTCCCATTACTGCTCTTTCTTTGCACTGAGCAATTTACTTCCACAAGCCTGTTTACATTATTTGCAGGACAGGGCAGCTCACTTCTTCTGAACATGCAATATGTGCATTTATTATTACATTTGTTTGCCTCTAGGTGCGCACATACTGTCATTTGATGCAGCCAAGTTCTCAACAAAACTGTTTCCATTGTTATAATTTAGTATTTCTGTTATCAGACAACCAAAGTGATATGAAATAATAACTGAATTATGATCATGATTCAATCACTGAAAACTGAAAAGAATCATTTATCAGCATCTGGACATAAGCCACTATTCCCTGCATTATTATCGTTGTTTTTAACTTCCTGTTTGAATGCCTTCACGATCCTTTGACTTTTTAGGAGTTCACCCGTTTAAAGTTATGTGATCGAAAAACCTGCTTTTATTTTTTTAAGGTGTTGTTTTCATTATAATGTACTGATTCGAGAGCCTGGTCTCATGAAAATGCGCACTAGCACGATTTTCTGTTTCTATTTGGCGTGCTATTAATAAGCTGAAATTAACTTTGGCGTGCATATGATATGCAATTAAGCATGTGTTTGACGTGCATTTAATACGCCGTTTTCGCTTGCATACTCGTATGTGGCTTTATGCATCAACCCCACAGCAACAATCCTAAAGTAGACCGACTCCGCTTGCATTCATTAAATATGCCAGAAGTGCCATATTCAAGCACTGGAAGCAACATAATATCTGGTTTAACTGAAAGCGCTGCTCCACTGCCGCTCGCTGAACAGAGCAGACGCAGATATAAAGAGAGGGAGGTGCGCGCACATTGGGAGACCTCACACTCATTTGGCAAATCCGAAGAGCCTCAGAAACTATATTAGGTTTGTCCAATTATGTGTTTATGTATTGTTGCTAGACACGTTTCGCTAGGTTGGCAGCATTGTGCATCCATTTCTTTAACTGCTAGGTAGTGGGTCAAACAGAAAATGCGCGCTGCGTTAATCGCGCATTAATAAAATTAGTGCCGTTAAAATTAATTTGCGTTAACGCGCTATTAACGTTTTAATTTTGACAGCCCTAAAAAATACTAATAATAAATTACTTGTATTCAAAATTCATAATTATTTTTTCCCTGATATATTGATGCTGTATTTATATTTTTACAAATTACACAAAATTGCATTTAAAGCCCAACTAATATAAACAAGCAAATGAATGAAAAATAAGACCAATAATAGTAAACAAATCTTTTACATATAATATATAATTATTATACTATTACAAGTAATTTATATTATAGTTTCTAGTATTACAATTATAACTAGATAAAGTTCGTCAGGACAAAGCAGCTGTAAAACCTTAAAGTTTTGGACTTTATATAGATAGATGTTATATAGATGTTGCTAGCATGATGTAGATAGCATGTCATTAACAAGTTTCTAGCATGATTAGCAAGTTGCTAGCATGTTTCTTACGTAATTAACATGTTACTTGCATTAATATTGTCATTAGCAAGTTGCTAACGTGTTTCTAGCATGATTAGCACGCTATTTACCTGTCATTAGCATGACTGACAAGTTACTAACGTGATTAGCAAGTTGCTAGCATGTTTTTAACATTAACAAGTTGCTAACGTGTTTCTAGCATGTTTCTTACGTAATTAACATGTTACTTGCATTAATAATGTCATTAGCAAGTTGCTAACGTGTTTCTAGCATGATTAGCAATTATTAGCATGTTTTAACATATTAGCAAGTTACTAGCATGTTATTAGCATGTTTCTAATATGATTAGCAAGTTGCAAGCATGTGTCTAGCATGATTAACAAATTGCTAACATGTTTCTAGCATGTTTCTTACGTAATTAACATGTTACTTGCATTAATAATGTCATTAGCAAGTTGCTAACGTGTTTCTAGCATGATTAGCAATTTTTTAGCATGTTTTTAACATATTAGCAAGTTACTAGCATGTTATTAGCATGTTTCTAATATGACTAGCAAGTTGCAAGCATATTTCTAGCATGATTAACAAGTTGCTAACATGTTTCTAGCATGTTTCTTACGTAATTAACATGTTACTTGCATTAATAATGTCATTAGCAAGTTGCTAACGTGTTTCTAGCATGATTAGCAATTTTTAGCATGTTTTAACATATTAGCAAGTTACTAGCATGTTATTAGCATGTTTCTAATATGATTAGCAAGTTGCAAGCATGTGTCTAGCATGATTAACAAATTGCTAACATGTTTCTAGCATGTTTCTTACGTAATTAACATGTTACTTGCATTAATAATGTCATTAGCAAGTTGCTAACGTGTTTCTAGCATGATTAGCAATTTTTTAGCATGTTTTTAACATATTAGCAAGTTACTAGCATGTTATTAGCATGTTTCTAATATGACTAGCAAGTTGCAAGCATATTTCTAGCATGATTAACAAGTTGCTAACATGTTTCTAGCATGTTTCTTACGTAATTAACATGTTACTTGCATTAATAATGTCATTAGCAAGCTGCTAACGTTTTTCTAGCATGATTAGCACTTTATTTACCTGTCATTAGCATGACTGACAAGTTACTACCATGTTTCTAACTTTAACAAGTTGCTAACGTGTTTCTTTCATAATTAGTAAGTTGATAGCATGTTTCTAGCATGATTAGCAAGTTATTAGCATGTTTTTAAGATATTAACAAGTTACTAGCATGTTATTAGCATGTTTCTAATATGATTAACGAGTTACAAGCATGTTTCTAGCATGATTAACAAGTTGCTAACATGTTTCTAACCTGATTAGCACGCCATTTACCTGTCATTAGCATGACTGACAAGTTACTAACATGATTAGCAAGTTGCTAGCATGTTTTTAACATTATTAACAAGTTGCTAATGTGTTTCTAGCATGATTAGCAAGTTGCTAATGTGTTTCTAGCATGTTTCTAGCCTGACTGGCAAGTTGCTAGCATTGTTTCTAGCATGGTTAACAAGGTGCTAGTATTATAAACAAATCACTAAGATGTTTCCAGCATGAATACCAAGTTGCTAACTTGTGTCTAACATGATTAGCACGTTATTTACATGTTATTAGCATGACTGACAAGTTACTAGCATGTTTTTAACATGATTAACAAGCTACTAGCATGTTGCTAGCATGATTAGCAAGTTACTAGCATGATTGTAGTTGCTAGACTAGGCTAGATAGTTAAATAGATTAGAAATATTAGATAGAATGGAAGTTTGAATGGATTAGAAATAGTTCATAGAAGGGAAGCTTGATTTAGATTCTGGGAGTTTAAATTTGAATTTTGACAGTTGGAGTTTGAATAGTTAAGTATATCAAGTGTTTGTGTGTGTGTACCTGTGCTCTGTGTAACCGGCTCATTTGCAGGTAGAAAATCTTCATCATAAGAATCATCATTAGACTCGTCACCATCCACTGAAGACCAGGCGCGAAGCTTTGCCTCTGCGATGGCAAACTGCTCTGCCACTCCTAATAAAAACACACACAATTAATAACGTTACACACATTAATTTAAATCAGATTTGACAGGACACAAATGATTTTTTTTTTATTTACCACAGATGCACTTGCAGCATATCTGCGTACAGTGAGAAATTGCAAAATATGTACAATAAAATTAAAGTTCACGCTGAGATATAAAGAACAAAAATAGGTGCAAAATAATAATAATAATAATAATAATAATAATAATAATAATCAAGTGCAAAATAAAATAAGTGCAAAATAAATGAAAATTAAAAAAAAATACAAAAAAGCAGAAAACAAAAAAATTGTTAGGTGCTAAATTAAATAGACAATAAAACTAAACAAAATAATTAAATACTCAGTAAGTGCAAAAAAAAAAGAAACAATACTTAAATTACGATTAAATAAAGCAAAATCTCAATTACAAAAAACTAAAATAATTACTGTTAAACCGTAATGTGTGCAAAACAAAATAGAATAATAAAATAAAAAAATTAAAAAATAATATCATTAGGTGTGAAATAAAAAGTAATAAAATATAATAAAATAAAACCAAATAATTAATCTCAATATGTGCAAAACTAAATAAAATGATAATAAAATTCAATGTAATAAATAAATTAAAATTATTAACGTGTGAAATAAAAAAAAATAAATAAACCAATAAAATATAATAAAACAAAACCAAATAATTAATCTCAATTGGTGCAAAACAAAATAAAATTATATGATAATAAAAAAAAACAAAATAAATAAATCAAAAATAATTGTTACCCTGGAGAACAAAACGAGTCATAAGGGTAATTTTTTTTGCACTTTATCTACTTGCGCCTGTATATTTCAATTAAAATCCTTATATTTAAAGGTTTTTTCTTTACTTTTACAGAAGGGTTTGTTCATAAATCATTCGCATGGTATTATTTTTGCACTTTATCGGTTTGCGCCTGTACATTTTGAACGCAATCCATATCTTTAAAAGTTTTTTTCTCCACTTCAGCAGAACATACATAAACCAAAACTTAGAATTTTATTCCTTTCTATATTCTGAACGTTTTTACAGAAGGGTTTGTTCATAAATCATTCGCATGGCATTATTTTTGCACTTTATCGGTTTGCGTCTGTACATTTTGAACACAATCCATATCTTTAAAAGTTTTTTTCTCCACTTCAGCAGAACATACATAAACCAAAACTTAGAATTTTATTCCTTTCTATATTCTGAACGTTTTTACAGAAGGGTTTGTTCATAAATCATTCGCATGGTATTATTTTTGCACTTTATCGGTTTGCGCCTGTACATTTTGAACACAATCCATATCTTTAAAAGTTTTTTTCTCCACTTCAGCAGAACATACATAAACCAAAACTTAGAATTTTATTCCTTTCTATATTCTGAACGTTTTTACAGAAGGGTTTGTTCATAAATCATTCGCATGGCATTATTTTTGCACTTTATCGGTTTGCGTCTGTACATTTTGAACACAATCCATATCTTTAAAAGTTTTTTTCTCCACTTCAGCAGAACATACATAAACCAAAACTTAGAATTTTATTCCTTTCTATATTCTGAACATTTTTACAGAAGGGTTTGTTCATAAATCATTCACATGGTATTATTTTTGCACTTTATCGGTTTGCGTCTGTACATTTTGAACACAATCCTTATCTTTAAAAAGTTTTTTCTCTACTTCAGCAGAACATACATAAACCAAAACTTAGAATTTTATTCCTTTCTATATTCTGAAAGTTTTTACTGAAGGGTTTGTTCATAAATCACTTGCATTGTTTTATTTTTGCACTTTATTTAATCTTTTTAAATTGAGATTTTTTTTACCCTTTACTGAGAAAATTGCCTTTATAGTTGTCCAAATTAAGGTCTTAACCATGCATATTACTAATCAAAAATTAAGTTTTGATATTTATGGTAGATATATTTCACAATACAAAGTATCTTCATGGAACATTATCTTTACATAATATCCTAATGATTTTTGGCATAAAAGAAAAATCGATCATTTTGACCCATATAATGTATTTTTGACTATTGCTACAAATATACCCATGCTACTTAAGACTGGTTTTGTGATCCAGTGTCACAATTAATCTCAATAGTTGCCAAATAAAATTTAGATAAAATAAAAATAGAGTAATAAAAATCCAGCTCAACCATCTGCAACCAAAAAGACCTAATTGACCAGCATTAAACCGGCATGTAAAGGAGCGATTAATAAATAAGGAATAAACTATTTTTGTTGCAAAATGCAAAATACTCAAACAGATCAAAATGTTCTGAATATAGTTTGAGTCTTTCCTTCTCTCTTGTGCTCTCAGCATCTTTGCTTGCATTAATTCATGGATTCATCCTTCCATTCATCCTTTACCCTTCGCTGAAGGCTTGGTCAGCAAACTCACACACAAAGAGTTTTGGCAAATTTCCTAGAGTTCGATTTTATCCACAGAGTCACCGAGTGTGTTTCTGCAGGACGAACAGTAAATAGACACACACATACAATAGTACACTCACAAGGACATTCACAAACCTCAGCTGTAAGTGAACAATCCTCTCACACAAACAAAATAGCATTAATTCTTAGTCACAGGTATGAAAAGGACAATCCTGTGACATTGACAGAGAGAAAGAGAGAGAGAGATTGAGAGAGCTGTGAATGAATTCCTCTCGGGTTCAGCCCATAAATTGTCATGTCGTTCCTGGAAAAACGCTTCGTCACACTAAGGGCAACAGAAAGTAACCTTCAGAGGACAGACAGGCTCCTGTCTCACCTTGTACTCACCTTAAGAAAAGGTCAGAGGTATGGATGGGAGTCGTTTAAAGAATTGTTAAGGAAGTGGAATCATTAAGCAAACATAAACCGATAACTCTTGAGCTTGATCATAAGTCTGAATGCTTTATTAAAGGAGCTAGCTCTCAAGAGTTATTTTTCCGGCAGTCAAACTGGGGTGTGTGGTTTGTTGGTGAGGTCAGTGAAACAATATTATTTATCATCTTAGATATCTGAAAATTCTCTTATTCTTTATTATCGTCTATAGTTGTGTTTTTGCAGTTTAAGATGTTTAAAACATGTTTATTTTGAACATTTTTAAAGCAAGACACTATGGTTCAAACTCATGCTGTGGTCAATTTTTAGATTTTGGGCTGCTTGGCTTTTTATAACATGGTTTTTATGAAAGAAAACAAACACACATTTAAGTGTTTTTAATTTGCAGTTTATCTATTTGCGCCTGTATATTTCAATTACAATCCTTAGCTTTAAAAGTTTTTTCTATACTTCAGCAGCACTTATATACACCAAAACTTAGAATTTTATTCCTTTCTATATTCAGAAAGTTTTTACTGAAGGGTTTGTTCATATATCATTTGCATGGTTTTATTTTTACACTTTATCCATTTGCGCCTGTACATTTTAAACACAATCCATATCTTTAAAAGTTTTTTCTCCACTTCAGCAGCACTTATATACAACTAAACTTAGAATTTTATTCCTCTCTATATTCTGAAAGTTTTTACTGAAGGGTTTGTTCATAAATCATTTGCATGGTTTTATTTTTGCACTTTATCCATTTGCGTTTGTAGATTTCAATTACAATACATAACTTCAAATGCAGTTTTCTCAAAACAAGTTTGTTTCTCCACTTCAGCAGCACTTATATACACCAAAACTTACAGTTTTGTTCCTCTCTAAATTCTGAAAGTCTTTACTGAATGGTTTGTTCATATATCATTCACATGGTTTTATTTTTGCACTTTATCTATATTTGTGCCTGTATTGTACATTTTGAACACAATTTATCCATTTGCGCCTGTACATTTTAAACACAATCCATATCTTTAAAAGTTTTTTCTCCACTTCAGCAGCACTTACATACAACTAAACTTAGAATTTTATTCCTCTCTATATTCTGAAAGTTTTTACTGAAGGGTTTGTTCATAAATCATTTGCATGGTTTTATTTTTGCACTTTATCCATTTGCGTTTGTAGATTTCAATTACAATACATAACTTCAAATGCAGTTTTCTCAAAACAAGTTTTTTTCTCCACTTCTCCAGAACGTACATAAACCAAAGCTTAGAATTTTATTCCTCTCTATATGCTGAACATTTTTACGGAAGGGTTTGTTCATAAATCATTTGCATGGTTTTATTTTTGCATCTGTTTCTATTTGTGGATTTCCATTACAATATATAACTTTAAAGGTCATTTTCTCAAAATGAATTGGTTTCTCCACTTCAGCAGCACTTACATACACCAAACTTAGCAGCTTTATTCCTATTTATATTCTGAAGGTTTTTACTGAAGGGTTTGTTCATATCACTTGCATGTTTTTATTTTTTTCCCACTTTATTTAATTGCATTTGTAGATATTAATTACAATATATAACTTTAAGGCAGTTTTTTCTCTACTTCAGCAGAATGTACATAAACCAAAACTTAGAATATTATTTCTCTCTATATTCTAAAGGTTTTTACTGAAGGGTTTGTTCATATATCATTTGCATGGTTTTATTTTTGCACTTTATCCATTTGCGTTTGTAGATTTCAATTACAATACATAACTTCAAATGCAGTTTTCTCAAAACAAGTTTGTTTCTCCACTTCAGCAGCACTTATATACACCAAAACTTACAGTTTTGTTCCTCTCTAAATTCTGAAAGTCTTTACTGAATGGTTTGTTCATATATCATTCACATGGTTTTATTTTTGCACTTTATCCATTTGCGCCTGTACATTTTAAACACAATCCATATCTTTAAAAGTTTTTTCTCCACTTCAACAGCACTTATATACACCAAAACTTAGAATTTTATTCCCATTTATATTCTGAAGGTTTTTACTGAAGGGTTTGTTCATATCACTTGCATGGTTTTATTTTTTTCCCACTTTATTTAATTGCATTTGTCTATATTAATTACAATATATAACTTTAAAGGCAGTTTTTTCTCTACTTCAGCAGAATGTACATAAACCAAAACTTAGGATATTATTTCTCTCTATATTCTAAAGGTTTTTACTGAAGGGCTCATTCATATATCACTTGCATGATTTTATTTTGGCACTTTATCTATTCGCATTTGAAGATCTCATTTGCAGTATATAATTTTAAAGACTTTCATAAAATGAATTTGCTTCTCCACTTCAGCAGCAATTGCATACACCAAAACTTAGTTGTTTTTTTTCCGCTCTATATTCTAAAGGATTTTACTGAAGGGTTTGTTTACAGTATAAATATATCATTTGCATGTTTTATTTTTGCACTTTATCTCTTTGTACCTATAGATTTTAAACACAATTCATCTTTTTTTGATGGTTTTGTTTATATATTACTAGCATGTTTTTTTTTTTCACTTTATTTATTTGCGCTTCTTGATTTCAAATTACCATATACAGTAGTCAACATTTGAAGTGGATCAAAAAAGTGAATCATAGTTGTCCTAAGACAAGAACAGGTATTGTTTTGGTTTTAGGACAACTTTGATGAAAGGTTTTGATACACTTCAAATGTTGACTACTAGATAACGTTTTCTCAAAACGAGTTTCTCCTCTTACATTCCAGCAGCACTTACATGCACCAAATTCTAAACATGGCTTTATCCAATGTTCTGATTTATTATCTGTAAATGTATGCAAATTAGTGCGTATTTAAATTATATTTAAGATAATGCCTCATTTGTGTATTTAAATATAAAAAAAAACAAAGCTGGCTATTCTTAAAGTAATTAGTCAAATGGGAAACTATGGTGATATGGTATTATAGATAAAACAGATACTTTCCCATATTCACCTGTAGTGTCTTGCCTTAAAATTAGATACATTTTGTGTATTGTTTTATTGCAAGTTCTTTTTGTAATGAAAAAAATAACTTCTAATCTCAGTATTTTAATACTGTATACCATGCTTTGATATGGTAACGTGCCAACAATTTGGTAACACTTTATAATAACTATCCGTTATAACTAGTTAATAGACCATTAATAAACTGTTAGTTAATGAGTAATAAATGACTTGTTAAATAACAGTTAATAGTTTGTTAATTATTTATAACTGTGCCTTATAGATAGCCAATAGATAGCTTACAAGCTGTTAGTTAACAAGTTATAAATGACTTGTTAACTGTATTTTAATGATTTATAACTATACCTAATAAATTAGTAATAGATCATGAACAAGCTGTTAGTAAATTACTTACTAAAGACTTGTTAAGTATCATTTAATAGTTTATATATGTTATTGGGACGTTATTCTAAAGTTGCAACTATTCTTCATTTATTAACTGTTAGTAAATGAGGAATAGTTGCAACTTTAGAATAACGTCCCACTAACATACATAAGCTAATAACTAACACTTAACTAATACATTAACTCACACTTTACAGATCAGTTGTTCATAGTTAACCATCTACTAATACCAGTGACTTTGTACTTTGTAGAACAGCAAATGGATGGAACAAGTTCAAGCTACAGAAATTTGATGTGATATTTAAAATACACAATTTTTGTACCTCAACCTTGTTCCACCCATAGGCTTTTCTGAGGTTTGGGCACTTTTTGTGCTAAACATGAAAACAAAATAAATAAAAATCTAGCCATTGGCATTATTGATATGAAGACGTTTTATCACACCTTGGACCCTCTATACTGAGTGAACCAGCGGCGATCCATTTGCTGTTCTACCATGTTTCACTTTTATTAGTAGGTGGTTAAACTATGAACAACTGATCTATAAAGTGTGAGTTAATGTATTAGTTAAGTGTTCGTTATTAGCTTATGTATGTTAGTGGGACGTTATTCTAAAGTTGCAACTATTCCTCATTTACTAACAGTTAATAAATGAAGAATAGTTACAACTTTAGAATAACGTCCCAATAACATATATAAACTATTAACTGATACTTAACAAGTCTTTAGTAAGTAATTTACAAACAGCTTGTTCATGATCTATTACTAATTTATTAGGTATAGTTATAAATCATTAAAATACAGTTAACAAGTCATTTATAACTTGTTAACTAACAGCTTGTAAGTTATCTATTGGCTATCTATAAGGCACAGTTATAAATAATTAACAAACTATTAACTGTTATTTAACAAGTCATTTATTACTCATTAACGAACAGTTTATTAATGGTCTATTAACTAGTTATAATAGATAGTTATAAATAATTAACAAACTATTAACTGTTATTTAACAAGTCATTTATAACCCATTAACTAACAGTTTATTAATGATCTATTAACTAGTTATAACGGATAGTTATTATAAAGTGTTACCAACAATTTTTTGGAACTGATTAAATAAGGATCGGATCTCCAGCAGTCTCTGACCTGCAGCAAATCGCGCCTCCTGCTCGCCCTCGGACAGATGCGAGTATGACGTGAGGTGTGACTCAAGGGCGCTGGGCGTGTCGGTGGGTTTACACCAGCCCTTCCACTCGATCAGGTGAGCTACGCGACCCTGCGCCATCGCCGTGGGCTTCGTCACATGATCTTTGACCACCTGCGAGATACCTGAACACACACAGACAGATGCAAGGGTCAGTGACCCGAATGCTGCATAATACATGAGGAATAATCCAGGTCACTGTCATGCTGTCAATCAGTATGACACAAAGGACTCATCACATGCAATGAAAGCGTGTGTGTGTTTACCGTGAAGATTTAGTGAGCTGCGATCTCTTTTATTCAATGTGTGTGTGTGTGTGTGTGTGTGTCAGGTTTTGTGATCTTTGTGCAGACCAAATGACCTAAGAACAATACAGCATCTCAATGGAGACGCTTCATGTTCAAATCTATTGTTATTTGCCATTATTGTTGTAACTTTTATTACACTACCATTAATCAGTTTTAAATTACTGCGTTTACTATTGAGAAGGTTTTAAAGAAGGTGCATCACCTACAACAGGAACCTACATTAAACTTAACAGGTATTTAAATTTTGCTTAACATTAACATAAAATGAATGCATTTTAAGTACTGACAATGCTATAAAAACGAAAAATTAAGTTTTTGTAACTTAATTTAATATTATAGAAAATTATCTAAAAATGTGCACCACTTACAAAGGCAGGCTAAAATAACTAAATAGATATTTGTCTATTGATTAACATTAACGATCAGCATTGCATTACTGAATTTTAACTACTGATAGGTTTATAAATAGGTGCATTACCTACAACATCAGCTTAAAATAAACTAAATAGATATTTGACTACTGGTTAACATTAAATCAGCATTCAATGGCTGTCCTAAATATTGACAAGGTAATAAAAAAAAAAACAGCAGCCTAAAATAACCTAAACAATTATTGGAGTTTCGGTTAACATCAACATTAATCTGCATAAAATCAATGCATTGTAACTATTGACAAAGTTATAAAAAGGTGCATCACCTACAAGCAGCTTAAAATAAACTAAATAGATATCTGGCTATTCATTAACATGAATCAGTATCCCATGAGGTCTGCATCCAAATTTGATGTAGAAACAATTTATCAAAGAAACACACTGGATTAAATCGAATTTTGAAGTAGAAAGACTGAAATACACACCAATAATCTGTTAATTTAAATGTTGTGTTTCAAAGGCTGTGCTAATTAATTATATCTTGACAAACATTTTTAATTGCAAGTATTCTTGTAAATAATACATCAACATGCAAGCAGTAGGGTTTATTACCGTGAAGTGAAGATCTCGCCAGCGCTGCGATCTCTTGAATGGTGAGAGCTCGTCTGGATTTAGGTAACATGTCGCTGTTGTCCTCAACATTTACCTGAGAGAAGAAAACAAATCATTGAGTAAAAGCTTGAAAGAAGAGTCTTATTTCAAATGGTTCTCATCTGAACAACTCTTCACTAGTTTGCTCTCTAATGGACCTGGCATTGTATATTGTGAATATTCACTTGTGAAATCATAAAGCTGCACTTACACACTCAACTTCAAGACTTGGTGATGTGAAACCTCTAACGCTGAGCACTAGTAACAGGTTGTTGATATTTCAGCAAAATCTTGGCCTCAGAGTGAGAATCCCTCAAGAGCAAAGCTGCTTTTCAAGACCTTCACGTCTCAGACTGTACAGTAGGTTACAGTGCGTGTGAATGTAAGCCCACATGTGTTTCTCAGCAACATGGCGTGTTTGAACCCTCCTGAGTATGAACGAGGTTATTCACAAGGGTAAATGCATTAGCCGACACGTTATGGCACAGTTAGTGGAGCGGGAGGCAAATAACAACAGATACATATTGAAAAAAGCCGCATGCACGCTATTGCCTACTGCCCTACTGAACACTGAGCTGAGCTTCAGTTCCTGAAGAGCTCAAGCCCAAGAGAACGGCGCACATTCAATGAGCGTCATACAGCAGGAGTCTGTTAAAGGAGCTCTATGCCTAAAACTACAGCTGATGGCCTGTTGACAAATGACATCGACCACAGCCCAGACACTGACTAGAGAATAGAAAAGAAAGATCTTCAGAGCAGTACAAGTCTAGCCTATACCAGTCTAGCCTAGATAGAGAAAATATTAGTAAAAGGGAATAAAATAAAACAGAGCTCAATAGAATAGAGGGATTGCAGTGCAGTAAAAAATTACTGTCTGAAATATATTGTGAAAATAGAGGAGTACAGTGATAGAATAAAATAGAACAGAATAGAATAGGACCACGGTATAGTAGAAAATAACAGTCTTGAATTGATGGTGAGAATAGATGGGTACAGGGGAGCAGAAAATAACATTAAAAGAATAGAATAGAATAGAATGCAGATCACATCGCTCTCTAGACGAGAAGGAGAAAATAGTAGTAGAAGGGAATAAAATTAACCAGAGCTGAAAAGAACAGAACGGAAAGCAGAACTTTAAAGCAGTAGAATAGAAAATGCCAATCTAGACGAGAAGGAGAAAACAGTAGTAGAAGGGAATAAAAAAACAGAGCTGAATAGAATAGATTTAAATAGAATACAGAACTTTAAAACAGTAGAACAGAAAATGCCCATCTAGACGAGAAGGAGAAAATAGTAGTAGAATGGAATAAAATAAACCAGAGCTGAATAGAATAGAATAGAATAGAATACAGAACTTCAAACCAGTAGAATATAATACCAATCTAGACTAGATGGGGGTATTGGTAGTATAAGGGAATAAAATACACCATAAAAGAATAGAATAGAATAGAATAGAATAGAATAGAATAGAATAGAGAACATCAAAGCAGTAGAACATAAAATGCCAATCTAGACTAGGAGAAAATAGTAGTAGAAGGGAATAAAATGAACCAGAGCTGAAAACTGAAAATAATAGAATAGAATAGAATAGAATAGAATAGAATGCAGAACAAAGCAGTAGAACAGAAAATGCCAATCTAGACTAGAAGAAAATAGTAGTAGAAGGGATTAAAATAAACCAGAGCTGAATTGAGTAGAATAGAATAGAATAGAGAATGCAGAACATCAAAGCAGTAGAACATAAAATGCCAATCTAGACTAGGAGAAAATCGTAGTAGAAGGGAATAAAATAAACCAGAGCTGAAGAGAGTAGAATAGAATAGAATAGAATAGAATACAGAACTTCAAACCAGTAGAATATGATACCAATCTAGACTAGATGGGGATAATGGTAGTAGAAGGGAATAAAATGAACCAGAGCTGAAAACTGAAAATAATAGAATAGAATAGAATGCAGAACAAAGCAGTAGAACAGAAAATGCCAATCTAGACTAGAAGAAAATAGTAGTAGAAGGGATTAAAATAAACCGGAGCTGAATAGAATAGAATAGAATAGCAGTACAAAATAACAGTCTAGAATCGATGGTAAGAATAGATGAGTACAGTGGAGTTTAATAATACAATAGAATGCAGATCTTCAGAGCAGTACACCAGTCTATAGCCTAAATGGAGAAAATAGTAGTAGAAGTGAATAAAATAAACGAGAGCTGAACAGAACAGAACGGAATAGAATATAATAGAATGACTGCAGTACAGTAGAAAACAACAGTCTAGAATAGACAGTGAGAACAGATGAGTACAGTGAAGTTTAATCGAATATTAAAAGAATAGAATATAAGTCACACCAGTTTCTAGCCTAGATGGAGAAAATAGTAGAAGGGAATAAAATAAACCAGAGCTGAATAGAACAGAACGGAATGGAATAGAATGGAATGCAGAACAAAGCAGTAGAACAGAAAATGCCAATCTAGACTAGATGGAGAAAATAGAAGAAGGGAATAAAATAGAAAAGAATACAATAGAAGAACTGCAGTACAGTACAAAACTACAGTCTAGAATAGATGGTGAGAACAGATTGGTACAATGGACCACAATAGAACAATATGAAATAAGGGAAAGAAAATAAAATTAACAGTTTAGAAAACATTTCAGTGCAGCAAAACAGCAAAACAGAAAATAACAAGATGGATAGGATCAGAGTACAATAGAGTAGAACAGAATAGAAAATAAATATTTACTTTCTAATCTGTTCTATTCTATTCCATTCTATTCCAATGACTTAAATGCAGTAAAACTGCTGTAAAAACATAATGGAACAGACGGACATCTGTGGAAAATAAACAGGAGTACAGCAGAGTCGAACAGAATAGAAAATAATAAACTTGAGGGAAAAATGGAATAGAATAGAACAGATCAAAGTAGACCAGACTAGACCGCTTAAAGCAGACTACAGATCAAATCAGAACAGACTATTACACTAGTACAGTGTCAGACTGAATCTAGACTCCTCTATTTGCATGCAAACCAACCCGCTGAGCACAGACACACACACACACACACACACACACACACACAGATTTTATAACAGCAAACACAGTAATTAAACATGAGCACTTTGAACAGGAGCAGCTGACATCAGGAGCCTCATCTGTTAGTCTGTCTAACTAATAAACACAAACACACACAAATGTCTCATCAGAGCCACAGACAGTGATAGACGGCTTGACAGAGCCCACGGCTCCAGCACAGCAAACCAGCAAAGACGTGATCCTCTGCATTCCCAAACACAAACACACACACACAATGATG